>NC_061117.1:119029740-119088750 GCF_002878395.1 Capsicum annuum
GCTCCCCATGTAGCAGCAGATAGTAGGTCCATAATAAGCAAGTTTGTATCTGGGGTGTCCCAGAGTATTGTTAAAGAGTGCAGAACAACGATACTAATTAAAGATATGGACATATCCAGGCTTATGGTCCATGCTCAGTAGATAGAAAAGGATAAGAATAAGGAGAGATAAAGGGAGAAGAAGAGAACTAAAATAGGTAGCATCAATTTCACTTAGCCTAAGTCAGAAGGCGGTAACCGTTCCTAGTTTTATCCAAAGTCTTTAGTTCCAGCTCTGTCCTCAGCCAGTACTCTAGTCCCTAAGTTTAGAAGTGGTAACAAAGATAGGGCGCCAAGCTCTAAATCTCAGGGTAATGTCAGCCATGCTCGAATGAATCCTTTGTTAGAAATATGGCAGAAACCATCAGGGTGTCTGCAGGACTAGCAGTGATATTTGTTTTGGGTGCTGCAAACCAGGCCACAGAGTTAGATATTTTCCTCAGTCAGGTTCATAGGATCAGTACAATCGTCTTTCAGCTCAATCCGATCGCCCGAATCAGCATAGTATCGCTTCTAGTGCCACTAGTGGACAGTGCCCAAATAGGCTTTATGAACTTCAAACCTGTCAATATAAAGAAATTTCTCCTGACATGGTCACTGGTATGTTACTGATCTTCCATTAATATGTTTATGCCTTATTAGATCAAGGAGCTTCTCTGTCTTTTGTAACTCCTTATATAGTTGTTAACTTTAAGGTCAAACCAGAAACCTTAACAAAAACTTTCTCAGTCTCTACCCTAGTGGGTCAGTTTTTATAGCCTGGAGAGTATATAGGAACTATTCGGTTATGATATCTCATAAAGTCACTTCAACAGAGTTAGTAGAATTAGAGATGACAGATTTCGACGTTATTCTCGGCATAGATTGGCTCTATTCATGCTATGCCTTAGTTGATTGTAGAAACAAAATTATTCATTTTCATTTTTCAAATGAACCAGTCCTTGAATAGAGAGGTTGTACCACAGTTCTTAAGGGTCAGTTGATTTTATACCTTAGAGCGAGAAAAATGATATCCAAGGGATGTATCTATCATCTTGTGCGAGTTAAAGACTCTAGTTCAGAAACTCCTAGTCTCGAGTTAGTTCCAGTAGTAAATAAATTTGTAGATATGTTTCCCAATGATCTTCCTGGAGCTTTTCCCGAAAGGAAAATTGACTACAAAATAAACCTTCTTCCAGATACTCAGCCTATATTTATTCCTCTATACAGAATTGCTCCAGCAAAACTCAAAGAGTTACAAAATCAATTGAAAGATCTCCTAGACAAGGGATTCATTAGACCTAACATTTTCCAATGGGGCACACCAGTTATATTCATGCATAAGAAAGACAGATCTCTCAGAATGTGTATAAACTATCATCTGTTGAACAAAGTCACAGTCAAGAATAAATACCCACTTCTCAGAATTGATGAATTGTTTGACCAATTTCAGGGTGCTAGTTATTTTTCTAAGATAGACCAGAGATCAGGCTATCATCAGCTCAGAGTCAGGGAATGTGACCTTTTGAGAACAGCTTTTCGAACTCGGTATGGTCACTTCGAGTTTCTAGTCATGGCCTTTGGTCTTACAAATTCCCCAGCAACTTTATGGACTTAATGAATTGCGTGTTCAAGCAGTATTTGGACATGTTCATTATAGTCTTCATCGATGACATTTTTTTCTATTCCCAGATCACCTCATGATCGTAATTCAAACTCTCAGAACTCATCAGTTGTTCTCCAAATTTAGTAAGTGCAAATTTTGGATAAGGTCAGTAGCATTCCTTGGTCATATTATTTTTGGTGATGACATTAGAGTTTATCCTCAAAAGACCGAGGCAGTAAGAAACTGGCCTAGACCTATTTCTCTATCAGATATCAGAAGTTTCTTGGGTTTAGCTGGCTATTACCATTGGTTCATTGAAGTATTTTCATTTATTACATCCCTTATATCCAGATTGACTCAGAAAAAAGTCAAGTTTCAGTAGTCAGATTCCTGCAAGAAGAGTTTTCAGGTGTTGAAGACTCGACTCACCTCAGCCCTAGTTTTGACTCTACTAAATGGTTCAGATATATTTGTTGTGTACTATGATGCATTCAGAGTAGGTTTGGATTGTGTCCTCATGCAGAGAGGTAAGTTCATAGCCTATGCCTCTAGACAGCTTATGCCCTATAAGAAGAATTACCCGACTCATGATCTTGAGTTCGCAGCTATAGTGTTTGCCTTACAGATTTGAAGGCATTACTTGTATGGGGTGCATGTTGATGTGTTCACAGACCACAAAAGCTTATAGTATGTGTTCTCTCATAAATACTAGAATTTGTATCAGAGAAGGTGGTTAGAGTTGTTGAAAGATTATGACATGAGTGTTCTGTACCATCCGGGCAAGACAAATGTAGTAGCTAATGCTCTTAGTAGGTTGTCCATGGATAGTGTTGCTTATGTTGAGAATGGTAAGAAGAAGTTAGTTCAGGAAATTCATCAGCTTGATCGACTAGGTATCCACTTAGTCAATTCAGCAGAAGGTAGTGTATAGGTACAGAATGGTTCAGAATCATCTCTGGTTTCTAAAGTAAAGAAAAAATAGGACAGAGATCCAGTCTAGTTAAGTTAAAGGGGTTAGTCAGAGATTAGAAAGTAGAGGTTTTCTCCCAAGAGGGAGATGGTGTGTTGTGTTTCCAGGGTTGGCTATGTGTGCTAGGTGTAGATGACTTGAGGCAATGAATTCTTGCAGAAGCGCACGGTGCGCATTACTCAATTCATCCTGGGGCCACTAAGATGTACCGTGATTTGCAGGAGATTTATTGGTAGAGTGGGATGAAGAAGGATATCTCAAACTTTGTAGCTAAGTGCTCTATGTGTCATCACGTTAATATAGAGCACTAGAAGCCTAGTGGGTCCAGGTAAGAGTTCAGTAATCCCATATGTAAATAGGAAGAAGTCAACGTGAACTTTATGATGGGTTTGCCTCGTACTCATTGTCAGTATTATTCTATTTGGGTCATTATAGATAGGATGGCCAAATCAACTTACTTCTTGCCAGTTCATACTTCCTATTTAGCTGAGGACCACGTCAAACTCTATATCCGAGATTTGGTCAGGTTACATAGAGTCCCAGTGTCTATCATCTTAGATAGAGGTACCTATGTTACCTTTTATTTTTGGAAAACATTCCAAAAAGGTCTTGGTACCTAAGTTTACCTCAGTTCAGCCTTCTACCCTCAGATATATGGTCAAACAAAAAGGAGCATTCAGACTCTAGAAAATATGTTAAGAGCATACATTGTTGATTTTAAGGGTAGTTGGGATGACCACTTGCCTTTGATCGAATTCACATACAATAATAGCTATCATTCCAGTATTTAGATGGCTCTATTTGAGGCTCTTTATGGTAGGAGATGTAGATTTGCAATCGGTTAGTTCGATGCCGATGAGGTCGCAATGGTAGGGCTTGATTTATTGTTTGACACCTTAGAGAAGGTTCAGTTGATCAGAGAAAGGCTTAGGGTAGCCCAGAGACAACATAAATCGTATGCAAATGTGATGAGAAAAGATCTTGAGTTTGAGATCGATGACTTTATGTTCTTAAAAAATCTCTCCCATGAAGAGGGTGAAGAGGTTCAGCAAAAAGAGAAAACTCAGTCCCTGATATTTCGGCCTTTACAGAATTCTCAATCATTTTGAAAAAGTAGCTTACAACCTTGAGTTGCAATCAGATCTAGCTTCAGTGTACCCAGTCTTTCACGTCTCCTTTCTAAAGAAATGCATTGGTGACTCAACAGACATAGTTCCCTTAGAGGGCGTAGATATTTAGAATGATCTCTCCTTTAAGAGGTTCCAATCTAAATCCTCAACCATCAGATTCGCAGACTGAGGAACAAAGAAGTTCCCTTTGTTACAACTCTTTGGCGGAATCAGTCCGTTGAGGGAGCTACTTAGGAAGCAGAAGCAGATATGCAGACCAAGTATCCTTACCTCTTCTCTGCAAACTCAGAATCAGCTTAAGGTAACAGTCTTTCTTAGATTTACTCAGTTCCATGTTCAATTATAGTTATAAACATGGTATTCTTTACCGTCGCATATCATCTTCATGACAGTCATACATTCATGAATCAGCTTAGCCATGTACCCATGTATCAGATATGCATGTTCAATATGAAAAATCATCTTATCACTAGCTTCATTCATGTATTCCATGCATCAGATATGCATATTTAGTGTGTAAGCTCAGTCTATTAGTGTCACTCAGCTTAATCAGTCACATTCGAGGACGAATGTTCCCAATGGGGAGATATTATAATACCCTATATATCCCTATCTTAATTTAAATCTCAGTAGATTAGTATTTCTATATAAAATTTTTAAAATACTCAGTATTTTTCAGTTTAGAGCTTACCATTGCGTAGGAAATTCAGTCAGCTTTCCAATAATATAAAATTCGCTCAAACCCGGCACCCAAGTGAAGAGTTATGGCCATATTTGAAAAACAGTGTGCCAAAGTAGGCATCAGCACATCACAAAGCCAGGCCGAATGGAATTTTGCAATTTCCTGTGCAGCCCCATGATACCACCACATCGGGTCACCAACCAATTTCCCAATTGTCACTTTTCAGTGTGACTTCACGATCATGGTGTGTCACACCAAATTCGCATACAAATGGGAATTGCGATTTCACCGTGTCATGATGATGACCCAGTTTACAATTGTCAATTTCAAATGACACGGTGCGATAGCGCCGCGTAACGCTAAGGGCCTTAATCGGGAGTTTTCTGTGATGATTTTAAAATCTTTTCTAGGGATAATTGGATATTTTTCCATGACCCAAATCAGCTTTTAACATGAAATTTTTCCCTAATTAACCTAGTTACATCATTATTCACTCATTCTTCCCCAAATTAAAAGCTTTTTCTCTCTCAAAGGACAAAACCCTAGCTTCAAGAAATCAAGAACAAACTCAAGAATTCCTTCAAGAACTAATCTTTTCAGGTATGTTAGGTGTTTATTCATGGGTTTCTTTCAACCATGAAGTCCAAGAACCCTTTTTTAAACTTATAAGATCTCATATTTATGAATTTTATGTTTGAAATTGATTATATTCATGTTCATGATAGTAATTGGGTTTCAATTCATGATAAATTATAAATTTTCATGAA
This sequence comes from Capsicum annuum, assembly GCF_002878395.1. Lineage (NCBI taxonomy): Eukaryota > Viridiplantae > Streptophyta > Magnoliopsida > Solanales > Solanaceae > Capsicum > Capsicum annuum. Next base: position 119,034,913 of record NC_061117.1, read on the forward strand.
ATTAAAATAGTTTATGTGATGAATTATATGAATTTCATGCTAAACCCTTGAATTTGCAATTGAGTATTGTATTCATGATATTCATGTGTTGGCCATTATCATGTAAAATAATCCATGTTCCCTAGTGTTTGCTAAAATGCCTATGTGAAGTAAATAGTGTAATCATGACATGTCATTATGTGGTCCCAATCATGTACAAGTTTATGCCCTACAAGTGTTTGATAAAAATACTTCTATGAATGAATTATGAACATATGGACATTGTTATGCTTTTCAAGATCATGCTATGCTTTACTTTTACACGATCAAGTCCTGGGGTATCTAATACCCAAAAATCTAGCTGTTTACCTAGAGCTATAGTAGTTATAGAATAGTTTCAGTAGTGTCATGATTAGTAGCACTCATAGTCAGTTACAGAACTCAGTAAACTCAGTCATTTATAGAACTCAGTGAAACTAAATATCAGTCTAGTTTGGCTCAGTATAATTAGTTTAGTGTCTTTTCAGTTATGAGTAGGATTCCACATCGAGTGAATCTAGGATGGGAGCTCACCTTCCAGTAGAGGGTGTGATCCTTAGAAGCAGTCCTTGTATTCCAGAACTATGTAGCTAGCATAGGTTGAGACATTAACCTGCCAGTTGAAGGTTGATGAGGTGTTTTTAACCTGCCAGATGAGGGTTCCACTATTCTCATTAGAGTACCTACCAGATGAGGGTAGTTCTTCATCCTGTCTTTACCCATGACACGTTACTAACACCCTTCTAGATGGGGTTACAGGTTGGATCCCAAATCTATTCAGAAAAGGGTCATGTCGGTTAGATGATTACCTCCCATAGTTTTTGTTTTAGTCTCAGTATAGAACTCAGTTCTGTTTTACAGAATTAGGATTGTCAGACACAGTTACTCAGTTATAAGAAATTTAGTTATTAGTAATATCAAATTAGCAGTTACTCAGTATAAAAAATTAATACTCAGCTTCAGTAAAAGCTCAGATAAAGTATTCACGTATATGCACAGTATTGCATACTCAGTATTTTACTGTAGTTTCGATTACCCATATGTTCCTACTCAGTTATTACATACCATTCAGTTAGTTATTATTCATGCATATGAACCCCTGAATTCAGACTTACCTCATTTAGCATACCAATACATTCAACGTACTGACATATACTTTTTTTTGTGCTATGATATCTCATATCATAGGTTCAGACGCTCAGGTTTCTGACCGTGCATAGAAAAATTTAGGTAGCAGCAGTAGATTCAATAGTGAATCCTCATCTATTGAGGATATGCTCTTATTTTAGTATTTCATTAGTCAGAGTTAATTGGGGGCTTGCCCCATCAACTCCATTTTCAGATAGTTTAGTTGTAGGCTTTTCAGACTAGATTATTTCTAACAGTATTCAGTATTTCAGATGTTTTCATTAGACGTTATATTTTATTAGCATTATAGACTATGAACCTTATTTCAGCCTCTTTTTCACATTATTTCAGTATTATTGCTCAGTGCTCACAATAGATATTAGTCATGGGTTAGCTTGTAGTCCTTCGAGGTCGTAAGCACCGTGTAGCATCCAAGGTACAGACTCGGGGTGTTACAAACTTGGTATTAGAACCTAAGGTTAAACAGAGTCCTAAGGAGTCTAAAAGTCATGTCTAGTAGAATCTTGTGGATGTGTGTGTAGCTCGCCACACCTATGGACAAGAGGCTGTGAGGCATTTTTAGGAAAGTTTTCTTTTTTTCAGTATTCATATTATGCTAGTTAGCATGAGCTTAACCTAGTGGCCAATACTTCTATAGCCAGGATTTGGGACTTCACCCAAATAAACCCTTCCCTATTATCAGGATCTAAGTAAGAAAAGGATCTATAGAAGTTTCTCAATCAGGTTTAGAAAGTCACAGATATAAGGGAGTGACTTCCAGTAAGAGTGCTGAGTTCGTCACCCATCAGATACAAGATGTAGCTCATACGTGGTTTAAGCAATGGAAGGTAAACAAGGGCATAGATGCAGAGCCCATAGAGTGGGAAGAGTTTGCTACTGCTTTGCTTGAAAGATTCTTACTCATAAAGCTGAGAGAAACCAAGGTGTTAGAGTTCATCAATCTCAAGCAGGCCAGTATGAGTGTGAAAGAGTATTCCCTCAAGATTACTCAGTTAGCCAGATCTGCTCCCTATGTAGAAGCAGATAGTAAGTACAGAATAAACAAGTTCATATTTGAGGTGTCCGAGAGTATTATTAAAGAGTGCAGAAAAATAATACTAATTAAGGAGATGGAAATATCCAGGCTTATGGTCTATGCTCAGTAGATAGAAGAGGATAAGAATAAGGAGAGAGAGAGGGAGAATAAGAGAGCTAGAATAAGTAGCATCAAATTTACCCAGCCTAAGTCACAAGGTGGTAACCGTTCCTAGTTTTATCCAAAGTCTTCAGTTCTAGCTCCGTCCTTAGCCAGTGCTCCAGTCCCTAAGTTTATAAATGGTAACAAAGATAGGGCGCCAGGCTCTAAATCTCAGGGTAGTGTCAGCCATACTCGAATGAATCATCTTTGTTAGAAATATGGCAGAAACCATCAGGGTGTCTACCGGGCTGGAAATGATGTTTGTTTCGGGTGTCACAAACCAGGCCACCGAGTTAGAGATTGTCCTCAGTCAGGTTCACAGGGTCAGTACAATTGTCCCTCAGCTTAGTCAGGTCGCCCGAATCAGCAAGGTGCCGCTTCCAGTGCCACCAGTGGGCAGCGCCTAAATAGGCTTTATGCACTTCAATCTAGATAAGATCAAGAAATTTCTCCTGACGTGGTCACTGGTATGTTACAGATCTTTCATTTATATGTTTATGCCTTATTAGATCAAGGAGCTTCTCTTTCTTTTGTAACTCCTTATATAGTTGTTAACTTTAAGGTCAAACCAAAAACCTTAACAAAAACTTTCTCAGTCTCTACCCTAGTGGGTCAGTTTTTATAGCCTGGAGAGTATATAGGAACTGTCCGGTTATGATATCTCAGAAAGTCAATTCAACAGACTTAGTAGAATTAGAGATGATGAATTTTGACGTCATTCTCGGCATAGATTGGCTCTATTCAAGCTATGCCTTAGTTGATTGTAGAAACCAAATTGTTTATTTTCATTTTTCAAATGAGCCAGTCTTTGAAAAGAGGGGTTGTACCACAGTGCTTAAGGGTCAGTTAATTTCATACCTTAGAAAGAGAAAAATGATATCCAAGGGATGTATCTATCATCTTGTGCGAGTTAAAGACTCTAGTTCAGAAACTCCTAGTCTTGAGTTAGTTCCAGTAGTAAATGAATTCTCAGATATGTTTCTCGAAGATCTTCCTAGAGTTTTTCCCAAAAGAAAAATTAACTACGGAATAAACCTTTTTCCAGATACTCAGCCCGTGTTTATTCTGCCATATAGAATGGCCCCAGCAAAACTCAAAGATTTAAAAAATCAATTGAAAGATCTCCTAAACAAGGGATTCATTAGACCCAACATTTTTTGGTATGGCGCACCAGTTCTATTCGTGTATAAGAAAGACAGATCTCTCAGAATGTTTATAAACTATCATCTGTTGAACAAAGTCACAGTCAAGAATAAATACCCACTTCTCAGAATTGATGACTTGTTTGAACAACTTCAGGGTGCCAGTTATTTTTCTAAGATAGACCAGAGATCAGGCTATCATCAGCTCAGAGTCAGGGAATGTGACATTTTGAAAACAGCTTTTCGAACCCGGTATGGTCACTTTGAGTTTCTAGTCATGTCCTTTAGTCTTACAAATTCTCCAACAGCTTTCATGGACTTATTGAATTGTATGTTCAAGCAATACTTGGACATGTTCATTATAGTCTTCATTGATGACATTCTTTTCTATTCCTATAGTAAGAATGATCACGCTGATCACCTCAGGATCGTCCTTCAACCTCTCAGAATTCATCAGTTGTTCGCCAAATTCAATAAGTGCAAATTTTGGCTAAGGTCATTAGCATTCCTTCGTCATATTATTTTTGGTGATGACATTAGAGTTGATCCTCAAAAGACCGAGGTAGTAGGAAACTGGCCTAGACCTATTTCTTTATCAAATATTAGGAGTTTCTTGGGTTTTGCTGGCTATTACCATCGGTTCATTAAAGTATTTTTATTTATTGCATCCCTCATGTCCAGATTGACTCAGAAGAAAGTCAAGTTTCAGTTGTCAGATTCCTGCGAGAAGAGTTTTTAGAAGTTGAAGACTCGACTCACCTCAGCCCTAGTTTTGACTCTACCAAATGGTTTAGACATATTTTTTGTGTACTATGATGCATCCAGAGTAGGTTTGGGTTGTGTCCTCATGCATAGAGGTAAGGTCATAGACAATGCCTCTAGATAGCTTAAGCCCTATAAGAAGAATTACCCGACTCATGATCTTGAGTTAGCAGCTATAGTGTTTGTCTTAAAGATTTGAAGGAATTACTTGTATGGGGTGCATGTTGATGTGTTCACAGATCATAAGAGCTTGTAGTATGTATTCTCTCAGTAAGATTTGAATTTGCGTCAGAGAATGTGGTTAGAGTTGTTGAAAGATTATGACATGAGTACTCTGTATCATCTGAGCAAGGCCAATGTAGTAGCTGATGCTCTTAGTAGGTTGTCCATGGGTAGTGTTGCTCATATTGAGAATGCTAAGAAGAAGTTAGTTCAGAAAGTTTATCAGCTTGCCCGACTAGGTATCCGCTTAGTCAATTCAGCAGAGGGTAGTGTGTGGGTGCATAATGGTTCAGAATTATCTCTGGTTTCTGAAGTAAAGAAAAAGTAGGATAGAGATCTAGTCTAGTTTAAGTTAAAAGGGTTAGTTAGAGATCAGAAAGTAGAGGTTTTCTCCTAAGGGGGAGATGGTGTGTTGTGTTGCCAGAGTTGGCTATGTGTGCCTGGTATAGATGAATTGAGGCAATGAATTCTTATAGAAGCGCACGGTATGCGTTACTAGATTCATCTAGGGGCCACTAAGATGTACCATGATTTGCAGAAGATTTATTAGTAGAATGGTATGATGAAGGATATCTCAAACTTTGTAGCTAAGTGATCTATATGTCATCACGTTAATATTGAGCACTATAAGCCTAGTGGTTCTATGTAAGAGTTCAGTATTCCCACATGGAAAAGGGAAGAAGTGAACGTGAACTTTGTGAAGGGTTTGCCTCGTACTCATTGTCAGCATTATTCTATTTGGGTTATTGTAGGTAGGATGACCAAATCAGCTTACTTCTTGCCAGTTCATACTTTCTATTCAGCTGAGGACCACGTCAAACTCTATATCAAAGAGCTGGTCAGGTTACACGGATTCCCATTGTCTATCATCTTAGATAGAGGTACCTAGTTTACCTCTTTTTTTAAAAAAAAAACATTCCAAAAAGGTCTTGGTACCCAAGTTTACCTCAGTACAGCCTTCTATCCTCAGATATATGGTCAAGTATAGAGGAGCATTCAGACTCTAGAAGATATGTTAAGAGCATATATTATTGATTTTAAGGGTAGTTGGGATGACCACTTGTCTTTGATCAAATTCGCATATAATAACAGCTATCATTCTAGTATTTAGATGGCTCTATTTGAGGCTCTTTTGGTAGGAGATGTAGATCTGCAATTGGTTGGTTCGAGGTCGGTGAGGTCGCAATGGTAGGGCCTGATTTATTATTTGATGCCTTAGAGAAAGTTCAGTTGATCAGAAAAAGGCTTAGGGTAGGCCAGAGCCAACAGAAATCGTATGTAGATGTGATAAGAAAAGATCTCAAGTTTGAGATCGATGACTTCGTCTTCTTAAAAATTCTCTCCCATGAAGAGGGTAAAGAGTTTTGCCAAAAAGAGAAAACTCAGTCCCCGATATATCATCCCTTACAGAATTCTCAGTTGTTTTGAAAAAGTAGCTTACGATCTTGAGTTGCCATCAGATCTAGCTTCAGTGCACCCAGTGTTTCACGTCTCCTTGCTAAAGAAATGCATTGGTGACCCAGCAGTCATAGTTCTCTTAGAGGGCATAGATATTCAGAATGATCTCTCATTTAAAGAGGTTCCGGTCTAAATCCTTGACCATCAGATTCATAGATTGAGGAACAAAGAAATTTCCTTAGTCAAAGCTCTTTGGCTGAATCAGTCCGTTGAGGGAGCTACTTGGGAAGCAGAAGCAGATATACAGACCAAGTATCCTCACCTCTTCCCTGCAAACTCAGAATCAGCTTAAGGTAACAGTCTTTCTTAGATTTACTCAGTTCCATGTTCAGTTATAGTTATAAACATGGTATTCTTTACCGTTGCATATCATCTTCATGACAGTCATACATTCATGAATCAGCTTAGCCAGGTACCCATGTATCAGATATGCATGTTTAATATGAAAAATCAGCTTATCACTAGCTTCATTCATGTATTCCATGCATCAGATATGCATATTTAGTGTGTAAGCTCAGTCTATTAGTGTCACTCAGCTTAATCAGTCACATTCGAGGACGAATGTTCCCAATGGGGAGATATTATAATACCCTATATATCCCTAGCTTAATTTAAATCTCAGTAGATGAGTATTTATATATAAAATTTTTAAAATACTCAATATTTTTCAGTTTAGAGCTTACCATTGCGTAGGAAATTCAGTCAACTTTCCAACAATATAAAATTCGCTCAAATCCGGCACCCAGGTGAAGAGTTATGGCCATATTTGAAAAACAGTATGCCAAAGTAGGCATCAGCGCATCACAGAGCCAGGTTGAATGGCATTTTGCAATTTCCAGTGAAGCCCCATGATACAACCACATCGGGCCACTAACAAATTTCCTAATTGTCACTTTTTAGTGTGAATTTGCGATCATGGCGTGTCGCGCCAAGGGTGAAATTTGCATACAAAGGGGTACCGCAATTCCGCTGTGTCACGTTGATGACCCAGTTTGCAATTGTCAATTTCCAGTGACACGATGCGATAGCACCGTATCACGCCAAGGGCCCAAATTAAAAGTTTTCAGTGACGATTTTTAAATCTTTTCTAGGGGTAATTGGGTATTTTCCATGACCCAAATCAGCTTTTAACACGAAATTTTCCCCTAATTAACCTAGTTACATCATTATTCACTCATTATTCCCCAAATTAACCTAGTTATATCATTATTCACTCATTCTTCCCCAAATTAGAAGCTTTTTCTCTCTCAAAGGGCAAAACCCTAGCTTCAAGAAATCAAGAACAAACTCAAGAATTCTTTCAAGAACTAATCTTTTCAGGAATGTTAGGTGTTTAGTCGTGGGTTCCTTTCACCTATGAAGTCCAAGAACCCCTTTTTAAACTTATAAGATCTCATATTTATGAATTTTATGTTTGAAAGTGATTATATTCATGTTCATGATAGTAATTCGATTTCAATTCATGATTAATTATAAATTTTCATGAAATTAAAATAGTTTATGTGATGAATTATATGAATTGCATGCTAAACCCTTGAATTTTCTTATTGAGTATTGTATTCATGATGTTTATGTGTTGGCCATTATCATGTAAGATAATCCATGTTCCCAAGTGTTTACTAAAATGCCTATGTGAAGTAAATAGTGGAATCATGACATGTCATTATGTGGTCCCAATCATGTACAAGTTTATGCCCTACAAGTGTTTGATAAAATATCTCTATGAATGAATTATGAACAAGTGGACATTGTTATGCTTTTCAAGATCATGCTATGCTTTACTTTTACGCTATCAAGTCCTGGGGTATATAATACCTAAAAATCTAGTTGTTTACCTAGAGCTATAGTAGTTACAAAATAGTCTTAGTAGTGTCATGATTAGTAGCACTTATAGTCAGTTACAAAACTCAGTAAACTCAGTCAGTTATAGAACTTAGTGAAACTTAGTATCAGTTTAGTTTGGCTCACTATAATTAGTTTAGTATATATTCAGTTGGGAGTAGGATTCAGCACCAAGTGAACCCAGGATGGGGGATCACCAGCCAGTAGAGGGTGTGATCCTTACAAGCAGTCCTTACATTCCAGAACTATGTAGCCAGCATAGGTTGAGTCATCAACTAGCCAGTTGAGGGTTGATGAGGTGTTTTTAACCTGCCAGATGAGGGTTCCACCATTCTCATTAGAGTACCTGGAAGATGATGGTAATTCTTCATCCTATCTTTACCCGTGGGACGTTACTGAAACCCTTCTAGCTGGGGTTACAGGTTGGATCCTAACCTATTCAGAAAAGGGGCATCTCGGTTAGATGATTACCTCCCATAGTTTTTATTTTAGTCTCAGTATAGAACTCAGTTCAGTTCTACAGAATCAGGACTGTCAGACACAGTCACTCAGTTATCAGTAATCTCAGACTATCAGTTACTCTGTATCAAAAATCAGTACTTAGCTTCAGTAAAAGCTCAAATAAAGTATTCACGTATATGAACAATATTGCATACTCAGTATTTTACAGTAGTTTCAGTTACCCATGTGTTCATACTCAGTTATTATATATCATTCAGTTAGTTATTGTTCACGCATATGAACCCTTGCATTCAGCCTTACCTCATCTAAAATACCCTTACATTCCACGTACTGACGCATACTTTCTTTTGTGCTTTAATGTCTCATATCATAGGTTCGGATGCTTAGGTTCCTGACCGCACCTATACAGATTCAGATAGAAGCAATACATTCAGTAGTGAGTCCTCATCTATCGAGGATATGATTTTATTTCAGTATTTCCGTTTATTAGTATTTTAGTAGTCAGAGTTAGTTGGGGGCTTGTCCATCAACTCTATTTTCAGACAGTTCAGTTAGAGGCTTTTCAGACTAGACTATTTCAAATAGTATTTAGTATTTCATATGTTTTCATTAGACGTTATATTTTATCAGTATTTCAGATTATGAATCTTATGGCATTTCAGCCTATTTTTTGCATTATTTCAGTATTATTACTCAGCACTCACAACAGATATCAGTCATGGGTTAACTTTTGGTCCTTTTGGGTCGTAAACACTGTGTAGCATCCGAGGCACAGACTCGGGGTGTTACAACCCTGAATCCGCCCCTGAGTATAGCCTAATCCAAAGAACTGGATTGAAGAACATTGTTTATGCTTAGGTATCTCTACAACATTCTATTTTAGAATTCTTGAATGAAGTGATTGATCGAGCTACTATTTTATCTTTCTTCGAAACAACTATTTAAGGATAAGTAGAAACATGAATTTGGCTTTAAGTTGAGGTCAACTTGAAGAGGGAAGAAACAATTTGTGTGGGTTGTTGTTTTATGGATTAGAGTTGTTTCTAGATTGCAATTATTGTAATTCAAATTCTATGGAGGCTCACTTGTTTTAGTGAATTGGAACAAATCTTGTAGAGGTGTATTTCTTGTGAGATGGATTTTTTTTTATGTAAAAACATTGTGTTCTTACTTTACTGCATTTCATATTTCACTTCCAAGTAGAAACGGAAAAAGCAAAGTTCATTATTTAAGCAAAGAGCTTAAATTTTGTGCACTGTTAGTGTACAAAATATTTTATACTCCCTTGGTTCCACAATAAGTTAATTGTTGAAGTATTTTTAAGTGTTCAAAATAAGTGAATGATTCGCAATTCAAGGTAGATGTTGAAAATTTTTTCCAAATTTATCCTTCATTAAATGTGCATTGGGAGTGATGTATCATTATTAAGGTTTTGAAATTTGAAGAGGGTAAAAATGGAAAAACATGATAAATTTATGTCTTTGCTTTTTTTTTTCTTAACATGTGCGCCAAAATCCAACAATTAACTTATTGTGGAACAGAGGGATTACTATTAAATAAACTTGACCTGATATTTTAGGGTAACCAATTTTTCACATAAAAATTGAAAAAGACACAAAAAATAAATTCTTAGGCAAAAATCAAGAATAACCTATTTTACTTCCTCTTGTATTATTACTAGAGGAGCATGAACCATGTCAGCACGTGCCCAACATTAATATATTTTGATTATGTATAATAAGTAGATTTATGTTAATTTGAATAATGAATTATAAAAAATTAATACACAAAATATATTAGCCACTTGATGATATTTTTCAGGTGATGAAATTTTCTTGCAAGATAATTATGTATAACTTATTCATATAAATAAAAAAAATGGTGCATTTTAAAGTTTAGATCTTTAATCATATGACTGAGATTTGATACATCAAGTATAACATATGAGATTAAAATTAATACATAAGACTTGACAATTGTTGCATAAAATAGAAAATAATTGTTGAAAAATATAAAGAGTTATCTAGTCTTTGCATATTACATCACATGCGGGTTGCAATTAATAATCCAAAATTACATCGTATTTTATTACTAAGCCGACATAAACATCATTTGCTTTCATTTTTTCTTCTCTTTTATTTGTTAACTTGTCTTTTGAAGTTAAATTAAATTAATATTTCAAATTTAAATTTTAAGTGTTTCAAAAATTATATAAAAAAATTATAAGTTATCATCTGTCATATCAATTTAAGTTATTTGATTTTGAAAACACGATAAAACACACTTCAGTAAATATTTTATCGAACTTTGCTTTTGTATATGTTCCTTCCATTGAAATGTATGAGTCGTTTGTCAGAGTGTATAAAAATAATTTTGAATAGAACGTATGAGTAATGTTTGCATTAATAATGTATGTATTAGTAATGTTGGTATTATTTATGCTATCATTATTTCTTATACAATGTTGGTGTGCTGTATTAGAACTTGTCTTTTCAATCTTGATATATTTAAACAAAAGTTTAAACAAAAACGATTGCATATACATTCTAAGATTCATTCGGGATCTAGCACAGGTTTAATATGTGTTAATTTTTTGTCTCAATTTATGTGACACGTATAGAATTTAGATAATCAGTCATATTTTTAATATGTATTTAAATAATTTAAGTTGTTAACTATTGTAATTTATAATATTTTTAATGTAATTTTCAAATAATAGACGTTACCCTTTTTTAAACAAGCTTTTGTGGCATTGATAATGAATTATATTTATAACATAATTTAACTTTTTAATTATTGTGATTTATAATATTTTTCTTCTATTTCAATGTAAGTGACACTAATATAATTTCGAGAGTCAACCAAATATTTTATATCTTTTAAAGTTTTTAAGTTGTTAATTATTGTAATTTATAGTATTTTTTATGTATTTCTTTTGAGATCTATAACATATTAAATTGTTTTTAGATATTTTAAGTTGTTAATTATTGTAATTTATAATACTTTTATGTAATTTTTGAATAATATATGTTAGTCTCCTTGTTCTGAGTTCTGTATCGTCGATAGCCAATTATATTTTTTTAAATAATTAAATTTTTTAATTATTATGATTTATAATATTTTTCTACTCCAATTAAGGTGGCACAATGCTTAGATAGCCATAATAATTAATTAAGGATGATATAGTAAAATCACGATTGAAGCAGCGAAACATAAATGTCTTAAATGACTTACAACAACTAATTAGAAGTGACAAAACAAAATTACTATAAAAAATATTTGTGAAAAAATCTAAGTGAACCTCATATAAGACGCCAAACTAATTTAAAACATCAAGAGTTAATTTATCATTTTTATATTTATTTTACCATTTTATTAAATGTTATTAATCTTTTAATACTCAAATGACTTATAATAATTAATTAGGGGTGATATTCAATAAAATTATGGTAGGAGCAGACGTGTCATAAATGTCTATTTTACTTTTTTTAATTAAATATTATTAATTTTTAATACATAAATAACTTATAATAATTAATTAGAGGTGAATAGTAAAATCACAGCTAAAGCAGTTGAAGCAGACATGTCATAAATGCTTATTTTATCTTTTTTTCTAATTAAATATTATTAATTTTTTAATACATAATGATTTATAATAATTAATTATGAGTGATATAATAAAATTACGGATGGAATATTATTAATTTTTCAATATACAAATGACTTATAATAATTAATTAGGGTGATATAGTAAAATCATGGTTGAAACAGCTGAAATAGATAAATCATAAATGACTATTTTATTTTTAATTAAATATTATTAATTTTTTAATATATAAATAACTTATAATAATTAATTAGGCGTAATATTGGTGCAAGCAGCCTGCTGAAGCACACATATTGAAACCCTCTCTTCTATATAATACTAGAGGGACATGGCCCGTGTCAGCACGTGTCCAACATAATAACATTGTTACAGATACGTGTTAGAAGAACCATTACAGACCATAACTCTAATTCAAAACAACAGCTAAATGGATTCAACATATAAAAAATAATGTTGTACCTGTTTAAATGTTGCAGACAGAGGGCTAAGTCATTACAAATACACAGTATTGTAACCCTAAAAATTTTCTTACAAACTAATGTAATCCCCTTTAATGTTGTATCCATTACCATATTTTCATAAGTGTTACATATCAGCAATACATAACATTATATTAGTGTCAAAAAATTCATGTCATGAAGTGTAGTCTCAATGTCGACAACGATAAACAGATTCCTTAGTTTCTTAATTACATTCAGTGCGGGGATATGATCGGGACAACTCCTCTTCTTACCCATTGTCATCATTTCTACAGGTTTATCTCGAAAATAGTGGACTTTATGTTGTTCAACTCTTTGAAGAGATGAATTCAAATCCTTACCCAGCCTAGTTGCGCCTTTTTGTTTGTATAAATTGTATGAGTTTCCCATGATATGAAATCCAATCGCAGCATCATTTCTACATATAAAGATAGTAATATTAGGTAACAACTTCACTTGTAAAGTAGTTCAAGGCTTCTTTTTTAAACAAAGAAAAGCAATTCACGCATTTTTTTAACCATCAACTGATTAAAAACATTGAAAGTGGACATGATATGACAAATCAAAATTCTAAGCATTTTAAGCAACGTCAATGTACCAAATACTGGTCTCTAGGATTATCTTTTCCCATAATGATAAAAGAAATGCGCAAGTTCAAGAAGCAGAGAGAAAGATCACAATAAGCCACAAAAAGTTAGGGGTGACACTCATTAATCCAGTGCATTTTCCAACTTCTACAAAGTTTTCAACTATATCTGATTCTAAAAATTTTCCTCTGGTAACAATATTGATACTTAAGTTGTTTGGACGCTGCCCTTTCGAGGCCGCACCCCTGTTAGATTGCGAAACTTCACCCACATCTTCATTCAAATATGCCTTGTCAAAAATAGTTGAGAGCTGAATATTCATATCGACAGTCCACTTAATCACCAAGACATGTGATAACTTTGATTAAAAAATAAACTCCAATCGAAAATACTCCAGTACCTTATACAAACTTTTCTGACTTTTTGACAGTTTCCTGGACAACCTTAATCTCTTCATGGTTCATTCCAATGTTAGAACATAAATTTCTCTAAGCTTTATGCATGGTCGGTGTCAGATAATACACACACATTCATATTGTATTCAATGCACTCACAAAGAGGAGCAGAACACAACATTTTCTTTCACTCACCAGATAGTCTCCAGCCTGTATAGTCCCTATCTCTATTGATTCTCCCATTTCAACCTTCAATTGTTTCATAATGAACACTTTTGCTTGGCCAATTTCTTTCTTTGTAGCTCCATTGGCGATCGAGCATATTTCTAGTTAATGCCCGGAGGTTCAGAGATTTATACAGAGGACTAAAATCATTAATCTACATAATCAGATATCATGGTAGTACCTTTTACTGTGCGAACTTTGCCACCTTATCGACACGTAATGTAAATACAAGCAGCCACCAAGACATTCAGATTCTCCTTCCTCTCATGCAATTCTGGTCTTCGAGCCCTTTATATATCTCACTTGGTCGGTCCTGCGGAAGATTAAGGGAAAGATATCTTATTTATTGTCTAATAACTTTTAAGGTGCAAGGCCAAGAGAAAGAAATAGTGGTCACTGAATCTTTTGTTGTTTTTACTGCTCAGTCCTAGTCTGACAAACCTATTAGTCCATCACCACCCCATTTCACTAAAGCCTATTAGTTAACGATTTCATTCTCGATCTCAACTTTTTTGAGAGTTATAATTTTTGGAGGCTCAAAAAGGATGACCTCCCACCGTTACCTTATCAGTCTTGTTTACCTTCCTCCTACAATCAATATGAGAACTCCCTCTTTGCAATGTCTGAGATAACTCATGAATTGGAAGATATATTCAAAAATATTACAGAACTCAAATGTATATTTTCAGCTTTTATAAAACAACATACACCCACATACAAAAATCACGAGATACTCATAAAATGGGAATCGAAAAGGAAGGAATAAAGGACTATTAACCGGTATAAGGTTACTTAGATTATGTTGCCACCATAGCCTTGGTTTGTATTCCTCTATTCTCTCAGTTTTACACTTCTTTCCCTTACATTTCTTCGCTATTATTACTGTCAGAAAGTGTGGCCATCTCTTTGTTCTTATCTATTTGTTTTTGGCCACAACATTTCACACTAATCCTCATTTCCTTCATCTTTGCATTTAAGATTAATACTAATTAAAATACTACTTATGTGATTCATTTTTACATCATTATTGATATACATTTAATTGATCAAATACACGTAAAAGAAGAAAAGATAGAATGAAGGAAAATTGAAAAGAGTAAAGAATCATTAACATTATTTTATCTCATAGTTACCAAACCAAAGAATTGTTCACTAGTTTCATAATAATCCTAAAAATAGATTGTCAAAATCTATTGCCAAAATTGAGTAACTAGACAAACAATTCCTCCAATTATATGGTTTTAATTCAAAAGTAAGTTCCTATTTGTAAATAATGTACTAACAAATAGTGATGGTGGACGATGTGATACCCCACATGAGGGACAAATTGAAGTACCAAGACCTTGTCCTTGTTAAAACCAATATGCATACAGGTGCTTGTCTATTATGCACCAAAGAAGAACGCTGAGCAATAGGGGTCACGTTGATCCAGTCCTGATTTTTTTTCCTTGTTCAACTCATTTTAGAAAAAAAGTTTGACACCATAACTCATCAAATCCTAATAGGAAGTTGTATTAGTGTTTCCCATAGCTAAGTTTAGAACTTATAAATCTAACTAGGTAAGGAGGGTAAAGAAACTGCAAAATCTTTTATCGAACGTCAAGTTTTCAATCCATCACATGTTTATAAAGCTTAAAGTAATGTATAACGATTTGACAACTATTTTTCCATCTCCAGAATGTTTCACACACCTACCTATTATTTAGATATACCAAGAAAGATGCGTAGAGTTTCACTCAAGCTACACTTTGGTCATGTTAATCACCTAGACTTGAGTCCATAAGCAGTGACAATTGCTCTATCAAATTGGGTTTACTACTCTCAAAAAACAAAATAGATTAAACATTCTGCAAGAGAATTTGTGGTTTGAAAAGAATATGATTTTGGCATTTATAGAACTTTAGGAAACTCATTTCATGTTCACATAATGCCCACAAAACACAATTTTCATGTTGTGTCTAAAGACCATTTTTATTTTCCACACCAATTGAAACCCCTATATAAAAATAAATTAAAGAAATTAGTCAATACTTTGGGGGAAGGGGGGGCCCGCATATGTGATAGATGCCTCTGGCTCGAGGAAAGTATTGAGAACTACTAGGTCTTAGTAGGCTCTCCTCAGATCTTTAGCAAGCTGATAATTTTGTCAACGGAAAAAATTGATTCGTTATGTGCAAGCACTCAATACAAGTTGGATACAATAATAATAAAATGAAGAGTATGCTTACCAATGTAAAAGTATATTCTTTGAATTTTCCTTGTGTGTGGCATAGCGAAACATCAAAATAAATACGTTCTAACAGGCCTCGTACTCTCGTTTCCTTGGGAGGAATATATTGTTCAAGAATTAAGTCAGTCGAAAATTCTTTGAAGTGATATAACATTTTTTTTGTGAGAAATACATCATCAATTAAATTACTTTAAAAAACACAAATAACAAAATAAAAAATAATACTCTTAACAAATTAACTTTCTTAGAATAACAATCCATGAAATGCAAAAGTAATCCTAAAAATTTACATAGTGTTTTTGTCCTTGAGTTGTCAATGTATACCAACAAGAAGTTAAACCAAATAAAATTACTACCTTGAGATTTCTTTATGTTATTTATTTACTCTTTCTGAATATACCTAATTTAAATTCTAGGTCAAATCTAAAAACCCAAAAAGCACAATCACATGTTCAAGCTAACACAATCAAACAGATTATAAAACTAACTTTGAACTACAGGCTTACCTTGAAAATAGCCGATCAGAATTCAATTTGACGTCTCAAAAACTTTTTGTGGAGTTTTAAGAAATCTAACTTGGTTATTCTACCTTATTCATCAAATCCATGAATGTCGTCGGGGCATTGGTCAAACCAAATTACATAAACAAGAACTTAAAATGCCAATATTGGGTATGGACTACTGTCTTTGGGATATCTACCATCCTAATCTTAAGTTGATAATATCCAGATAGAAGATCTATCCTAGAAAAGAATTTATCACCTTGCAACTGATCAAACAAGTCATCTATCCTTGGAAGAGGATATTAGTTCTTGACTATCACCTTATTCAACTGTCAATAGTCAATACACATATGAAGGGAACCATTCTTATTATGCATGAATAACACCGATGCACCCCAAGGGGATGCACTGGTTCTAATGAACCCTTATTCAAAAGATCTTTAAGTTGCTCGAGTTCCCTAAACTCAGTCAGAGCCATTCTATAAAGAAGAATAGATATTGGAGGAGTTTTCAAAACAAAATAAATCCAAAACTCAATCTCCCTATCTGGAGGAACAACAATAAGTTCATCCGAAAAGACCTCTGGAAACTCATTTACCACTGGAATCGAATGCATAGAAGGACCTTCTGTGGTAGAGTCTATAACCTGAACCAAATAATTGTGACACCCTTTAGAGATTAACCTCCGAGCATTAAGATATGATATAAACTTCCCCTTAGGAGCTAGAGAACCACTATCCCACTTATTAACCGGTTCACCAGAGAATTTAAAGACAACCTTATGGATCCAAGAATCTAAGAACGTGTAACATGAGTGTAACCAATCCATCCCCAAAATGACATAAAAATCCACTATATCGAATTCGAATAGATCCACCAAAGTCTCCATACTACTAACAGATACCACACATCCCTATAGACTCTTTTATCAACCATAGAGTCACCTATCGGGGTAGAAATAGAAAAAGAATCTAAAATAACCTCGAGATTAAAACTAAAATAGCCAGCCACAAATAGGGTTACTTAAGAGAAAGTGGAACCCGGATCACATAAATAATACACTTCACGAGAAAAGAGTTGTAACATACAAATCATGACATCAGGTGATGCCTTAGACTCTTGTCGAGATGCAAGGGCATATAACCTATTTTGGCCTATATCGGTACTAGAAGCAGAAACAGATACAGAAGCAACACCCTAGATGCAGAAGCAGATAAAGAGGCAACCGGAACCTTGTTTGCTTCAGAATAAACTTTACCAATCGAACAGTTTATAAGCATATGGACTGACTAACCATATATGAAGCACTTGTCTCTCCCCTCATTACAGATGCCCCGATATAATTGATTATAGAACCTAGAAAGAGCACATGATAAAGCAGACTGAGCCCCACTAGCTTGAGTTTAGCACCCTGTGCCTTTAAGATTTTGCCATCCTGTTGATGCCTATCACCCGACTATTTTGGGTAAGGAGAACTAGCTGTAGAGAAAGAAACAGAACTCTCCCACTTCTTATTTGGCCACTAACAACCATTCCAACCACTTTGTTGCTGACCACCACCCTTCTCAGAGAATCTAAAACTCTGACCTTGTCTTTCACCTACCCCATCATGCTTTCTCTTTTCCTCCT
This sequence comes from Capsicum annuum, assembly GCF_002878395.1. Classification (NCBI taxonomy): domain Eukaryota; kingdom Viridiplantae; phylum Streptophyta; class Magnoliopsida; order Solanales; family Solanaceae; genus Capsicum; species Capsicum annuum. Next base: position 119,052,800 of record NC_061117.1, read on the forward strand.
CCACTTATTGCATATGAACCACCAACCTAGAGATATCCGTGTCCTTGATTAAAAATTTAGTGTTGTTTCAAAGTTCAACTCACGAGACAATTATAAAGTAAACTTTCTTATCCTGTCCCTCATATAAGACACTAATTCTGGAGCATACCTAGACAAGTGGTAAAATTTTAAGGCATACTCATTGACCAATATCTTCCCCTATATAAGGTTAAAAAATTCCTTTGCTCTTGCTTTCCTTAAATCTTGAGGAAAGAAGTGATCCATAAATATATTAGAAAAAGTATCCCACAAATATGACTCCTTAACATCACCCTTTACCTTATCTCATTCCTAGTACCATTGGTACTCTACCTCCTTTAGCTGATAGGCAGAAAAATTCACCCTTTCCACATTCGTGGCCTGCATGACCCTAAAGATCCTTTCTATTTCATTAATAAAACCCAGAGGATCTTTCTCCACTTTCACCAGTAAATATTAGAGACTTCAACCTCATAAACTGGAAATCCCTTGTGGCCTCAGAAGATGTTATACCAGAGCTTAGACTGATAAGCTACCAACTGAGTATTCACATGAATCGACAAACAAAACTCCTCATTCGTCACGTCTTCTTGAGGAGCCTGAGAAGTACTAGATGGAACTGGTGGAAATCCAAGAATATCAGGGACTGGACCCCTAGACCAAATATGCATCCCTTGTATAGAGCGTGTTACATAAACATTATCCCCTATTTTGATAGAGGAGCTTTCATGAACTGCAGAACGTCGAGGTATGATCTAAAAAGTGAACAAATAAAATTAGAGGAGATTCTAGGACTTAGACTCCAAGCATTAAATTAGAACACTAAGAAGAGAAACATTTCCTAAATTCATTATAGCCTCTCTCTCTTATGACTATGGAGGGCAATATACCCTTAAAAGAAACTCTACTCGACATAACTTTGTGGAGTCCTAATTTACCATGAACCTAAGGCTCTGATACTAGCTAGACACGACCTAAACTGGGGCATTGTTATAATAGGAATCCTAAGTCCAACTAAGACTAGGGACCACCCCCGTTAACCAACCCAACCTCTAAACATGCACCTAGAGACAGATGAATCCCAAATATATAACAAGATAGCAGCGTTGATTGTCGCCTGCCATTTTTCTCTTTCAGGCTTCATTTTGACATTTAGTTGAACACCTTACACACTTTTATTTCAAGCATGATTTTTCATGGTATTTTCACCATTAATCCACTATTCATTTTCCTTTTCTTGATCCATGGGCTACTTAGACTTCACCCAGGATTTTGTCAAGTTTCAACTTAGTTCAGACCCATACATAAGAACTTCAAGATCAAGGAAAATTACTTCACCATTACAACCTTCACATGCTTTATTGATTCTTAGTGTTGCATAACATAAAGAGTAAAGAAGAGTTCATTTCTTAGTGTTGCTGCACTTAATTCTAACCTTGACTTGTACTCTAAACACAGGACACCGTGTGACACCTTATTTTTGTGAAGGACTTTTATTGTTTTTGAGTGAAAGAATAATGAGGAGATGAAGTTTAAATAGAGGAGGGAAAAAGGAAGTGGAAAGTTTTCAGAGAGAATGAAAGGTTTCAGGTGCATTGAATAGTTTGAGGATTACTCAACCGCTTCAAATTATCTATTTAAAACCATTTTGGTCGGATAAGAATGTAAAATTAGGCTATTTAAATTAATCCAACCCGACCCACTGAAGTAGGGTTAATGTGACGGTTAGCATGATGGTCCATTGCCTATGTGACGGTCCATTAGTCAAACCATTATCCTAATCCAGTGAACCTACCTTATGACACATTAGCGACGGTTCATACGATGGTTCGTTGACTATGTGATAGACCATTGGTCAACCCACCACTACTTTTCCAGTTTCTTGGGTTCTAGACATTGTTGTATAGTTACCAAGATGGTATGTTAAGATCGCGATAGTCCATCGGGTGATCCGTCGGCCACCTGAAACTCCTTCAACTTTTGTTTTCCCTACACTGTTGTACCTACATACTTCCACAAACCCTTCAGCTTGCACAAATCAACAAAACAAATAACAAAATAACTTAAGTTAATGCTATACAATAACATGATATAGGTTGCCTCCCACTAGAGCCTGATTTATCATCGTGGTATGACTTAGTTATCTTGATTACTTAGACTTCATTGAGATAAAAAGTAGCAATACTTTTTATCGGGTCTTTTGGACCGATATAAAGTTTGAATCATTGCCCATTGACTTTGAAGACACTTCTATCTTTATTTTCAAGTTCGACTACTCCAAATGAGTAAACTTGACCAACTTTAAATAGGCTTGACCACTTGGACTTAAGTTTACCTAGGAATAGTTTGATTCTGGAGTTGAATAGAAGCACTAAGTCACCTTTCTGAAAGTCCCTCTTTTAAACTCTGTGATCATGGTATTTCTTAATTCGTTCCTTGTACAGGTTAGCTCTCTCATAAGATTCGAGATGGAACTCATCCATCTTATTAAGCTGCCCCATTCTCATATTTACTGCATCATTCTAGTTCAGATCAAGATGCTTCAGCGCTCACAACGCTTTATGCTCTAGCTCAATCGGCAAATGGCATACCTTACCATAAATAAACTGGTATGGCGATATGCCAATAGGAGTCTTAAAAGTTGTTTGATATGCCTATAATGCATCATCTTGCTTCCTAGACCAATCTTTCCTTCTAGTATTCATAGTCTTGGCAAGGATAGCCTTGATTTACCGATTCGAGATTCCCACCTGCCCACTTGTTTGTGGGTGATATGGCATAGCTACCTTATGCTGCTTAACTCCATATTTTTCCAATACAGCTCAGAATATCTTGTTGCAAAGTGTGATCCTCCATCACTTATGATGGTACGTGGTACTCCAAAGCAAGAGAAGATGTTTCTTCTCAAGAATCCAATGCCTCACTTCCCTTCATTATTTGCTAGAGCCATAGTCTTGACCTATTTTGATGTGTAGTCAACAGCAAGTAGTATGTACTTCATCCCAAATGAGCTCACGAAGGGCCCCATAAAGTCAATGCCCCAAACATCGAATAGTTCAACCTCTAACATCTTGGACATTGGCATCTCATCGAACATTGAGATAGACCCTTGCCTTTGACATTGGTCACATCTTTTTACAAACTCGTAAGTATCCTTAAACAAAGTGGACTAATAGTAGCCTCTTTGAAGCACTTTTCTGGCAGTACGATCACTAGTATGATGACCTCCAACTGGGGAAGCATGAGTCACTTCTAGTACACTCAATATCTCCACTTATGGAATGCATCTTCTAATAATGCCATCCGCATACCATCGAAAAAGATATCGCTCATCCCAGAAATAATGTTTCTGGAGAAACTTTTTTCTTTAATGAAAGGAAAGATTCTCTTGCATTTCCTCACTTACCACGTATTGTATGAAGTCAGCATACCAAGGTACTATTTCGAGCACTGCAGCCAATACTTTCTCATCCAAAAAGAAATCATCGATTTTAAGCTCGTCTTTTACTATCTGCTTATCTTAAAGTCTGGATAGGTGATCAGACACCTGACTCTCACATTCCTTGTGATCCTTGACCTCGAAGTCATATTCTTAAAGTAGAAATACCCACCAGATCAACCTTGGTTTAGTGTCCTTCTTTGCTATTAGGTACCTCAAGGCAGTGTGGTCAGTGTGTACCACTACCTTATTACCTAGCAGTTCTAAAAACCATACACCACTGCTAAAAGTTCCTGCTCTATCATCGTATAATTATTCTGAGCCCCATTTAGGGCATTGCTTTTATAATATATCGAATGAAACAACTTCTCTTTATTTTTTTTTGAGAACAACTCCAAGTGCTATTCCACTAGCATCATATATAATTTCGAATGGCTTCATCCAATCAGGAACAACAATAATTGGAGCTTCCACTAGTTTTAACTTAAGGCATTCAAATGCGTTTTTGTAATAATCATCAAAAATAAATTTGGCTTCCTTCTCCAAGTGTTTGCAAAGTGGGTTCGTAATATTAGAGAAATCCTTTATGAATCTACGGTAGAACCCTGCATGGCCAAGTAAACTGCGTACCCCTTTGACTGAGATAGGAGGTAGCAGTTTCATAATCACCTCAACCTTTTCCTTGTCTACCTCAATGCCTTTAGATGAAATTCGATGATCAAGCACAATGCCTTCCTACACCATAAAGTGGTATTTTTCCTAGTTAAGAACAAGGTTGAACTCTTCACACCGCTCTAATGCCCGACTCTGATTTAGCAAGAATAGTTCGAAGGAATCACCAAAAACTGAAAAATCATCCATAAGCGCCTCCAGGGTGTCTTCAACCATAATAAAAAAAACTGACATCATGCACTGCTAAAAAGTGGCAGGTGCATTATATAACCCACAAGGTATTCTTTTAGGAGAAAACATACCATATGGGCATGTGAATGTCATTTTCTCTTGATCTTCAGGATTAATGAAATCTGATTATAACTAGAATATCTATCTAAGAAGCAGTACCACCCCTTCCCTGCCAACCAATCAAGCATTTAATCCATGAAGGGCATTGGGAAGTGGTCCTTTAAGGTCCATGAGTTTAGTTTGCAATAGTACATGCCGACTCTTCACAATAGCCATGCCCCCTTTCTTGGGCATACATTGAACTGGACTTACCCACTAACTATCGGAATAAGATAAACCACTACTGCATCTAGCCACTTGATAATCTCTTTCTTAACTACCTCTTGCATCGGTAGGTTAAGTCGGCATTGATGCTTAATGGTTAGAGTACAGTCATCCTCAAGCTGTATCTTATGATTGTAGATGCCAGGAGGAATACCAATAATATCAGCAATAGTTCAGCCTATTGCTCTTTTATGCCTCTGAAGTACCGAAATAAGTGCTTCCACCTATTGTTTGCTCAAATTAGCTGCAATAATCATAGGTAGCATATTTTCATTGCCAAAAAACACATACCTTAATGACTGGGAAGCTCTTTCAGTTCCAACATCGGTAGCTATTCAATGGATGGCTTAGTCAGTGGTGTTGATCAATTCTTTAGGTTAAGATCTTGCTTTTTAGGGGAAAAAGAGTATGAACCCATTCCTAACAAAGCACAAGCAAACTCTTCATACTTTTTAATGCCTTCTCGATCAAAATTCATCGGCACTGCAGCTAAGGGCTCGACAACAAATTTCTCCTCTATCAGTATCTCCTGCTCACCCTCATAATATACATCAATAATTGAGAACATACTTATTTCTTTTTGCTACTTCATTGATTGGAACACATCAAATTGCACCACTTTATTATTCAGCCTAAATACGAGCTCATTAGCTCATAAATCAATTAGTATAATTTTAATTGAGAAAAAAGGTCAACCTAAGATTATGGGCACCTTGAAGTTTACCTTGCAATCCAGAATGATAAAATCCATAGGAAATATGAAGCTAGCAACCTTCATCAGCACATCATACAAAATACCAATAGGCTATTTTACCGACCTATCCGCCATCATAAGTCACATATTGGTGGGTGTGGGTATCTTAAACCCAACTTTTTATAAACATCTAGCGGCATCAAATTGATGCTAGCCCCCAAGTCGCATAAAGCTTTTGTAAAGTCAAGAGGCCCAATAGTGCATGGGATAGTGAATACTCTCGGATCTGCTTTTTTTGGCACCAGAGACCTTATGGAAATAGCACCACAATGATAGAGATTATCCATTACCTCAAAACTAACTAACCATTTCTCGTGATAAGATCTTTCATGAATTTTTCATACCAGGGCATTTGCTCCAATGCCCCTACTAATGGCCGATTAATAGTCAACTGCTTAGGTTATGAATTTTTCAAACTTTGTGTCATCGATTTTATTCTTCAATGAGGAAATAATGGAGGTGGTTTTGGAAGAGTGGTAACCACTACTTCCACCTCTTTTCCCTTATTCTTCTTTAACTTGTCAACCTTCTGACTGTTGGATGATGCATCATTTATAAACTCATCCAATTTCCCAAACTCCACTAGATGATCAATCTCTGCTTCTTCACTATCATCTACTATTATATCAACCACAGGATTTTCCAAAATAAGGCTTACCAATACCTTACCACTTCTAGTGGTGACTGCCATACATAACCTATCTTTCTTTGGGATCTACACTGTGTCACTTGGGAGGGTGCCAGCTTTCATCTAATTGAATACATTAGAAAGTTAGTTAATTTGTTGCTCCAATTGTTTTATTAAAGTAGAGTGAGAGTCAACTAACTGGTTTATTGAGAATAACTTACTTTTCATCTCATTTACCCCGGTACTTGTTGCTTTTACTCTCTTTAATAGCTTGTCTATCATGTCTTCCATATACATATTCCCCGAACTAGTTGCATTGGCCTCACGGTTTTTAGAAGGGATTTACAACCCACTCCTGTCACCCTTACTCTTCTAATTGTCTTGATCACAGTCCTTATATTCAGATTTATCATAATAGTTTTGACCTTGGTTTCCTTGTCCACTGCCTTAAAACCCCCTGATTGTTCAAGTAATTTACTTTCTCCTCAGAATTGGAGTTAGCCTTTCCCTGGGATACCACAACTTTAATCTTCTCTGTCTTTCTTGATAATAAATTTTTGGTGAAAAGATCCATCTATGTCTTTATGTAAGCCATGTCTTGGTCATGCTCTTCTTCTCTTCGCCTCTATTCTGCAGTCATACCTATAGATACAGTGGATCTTGCTACCTTAGAATCCCTGGTATACCAAGCTCTACTTTGTCTTTTCATACGGTCAAGCATGTCAGCTGCTTCAGGGAAGGTGAGGTCCATGAATGACCCACCTGCTGTATTGTCCACCACTAGCTTAGTTAAAAAGTCTAAGGCTCGATACAATATCTCCATCAAGTTAACATTGGTTATCTAATGATTTGGGCACCGTATAAGCTTCTTCTTGAATATCTCTTAAGTCTCATGGAGAGCTTCAGTTGGAAGCTGTCTGAAATTGCTTATTTTGTCTCTCAACTGTTCCCTCTTTGATAGCGGAAATAATCTTTCTAGGAAAGCGTCTTTCAATTACCTCCAATTAGTAATAAATTTGGGAGTTAGCCCATTCAACCATAAAGTTGCATCTCCAAATAGAGACAACGGAAATAGCCACAACTGAATAGCATTTTGTCCTACCCCTAGGTTGTCAAATGACTTGTATGTTGAAATAAAATAAGCTAAATGCATATTCGGGTCATCACCTATGAGTTCACCAAATAATCCTTTGAGATACAATAGCTGGATCATAGTGCTTTTAATATTAAACTTGGCTTTGAGTAATAAGGGCAGAGGAATAATAGCCCCTGTTGCACCGGCTTCATGTAAGTCATCATCATCCTCCTCCTATAGATTAAATGAGGTAGCTTGGTGTTCTGGTCTCGCCCTCAGAGGGTGATTTCTATTAACATTCCTATTTGCTGGTGTAGGCAAATTATCTGTATGCCTCGGGTTGACTGGAGCTATTAAATTATCATCACCTTGATCCTCATTATCTGGGTTTTGTTGTCGGCCTACATTATCTGCATTCTGCTGGTTTACTTGTCCAGCTACCAAGGTGGCCAGTCTGGCTGCTTTTTTCTAAGCAGCTACTCTCTCTTGGTCTTGTTGACTATTCATTCTACCAATAAGTTGAGGTTCTAGGTGAATAGGTAATAAAGGTTCACCTGATCTCTGAGTACTTGGCATACAAGATGATTACCCTACATAAAACAAAATCAACAAATAAAACATAATTTTTTTGGGATACTTTGACCAAAGGTCAAGCAACAAACACAAACTTAATTAACAACCGTATTCTCCGGCAACAGCACCAAAATTTGATGCCCTAAATTACACCTCTCTTACGAAAGAGTAAGTAGTTTCTATCAAATATAGAACCCAATTAGGTTGGTGTCAAATCCCACAGGGAATACTGTGTTCATCTATTGAGAGTTAATGTAGATGTAATTTCAATGAGATTGAATTAACTAGAGTTATGCTCACCAAGATGTTTAAACAATTAAGGTTGTGAGTTTGTGTTTGAATTCTAACTTAGGTATTCAATTGCAAGAATTATTGAATTCTAAGGATTACCCACGTGTTTCTCAACCTACTAAGTATTTCACTCTTTACATCTCTCAAACTTAAAAGATTCATGCATTATTCAATAACACTCTCATGATGGTTGATCCTGTTAAGTCATCAACCCATTAACCCAAAGGGTAAACCTATAGAGTGCATGTGAATCACTTCTTTTCCCAACTTCCACTTTCTTGTCAGACAAGTGAAGTTCATGGGCTCACTCCTCAAGTTTGCAACCAAGAGATGCCATTATAATGAAGAAAGATTCATGCAATTTCAATAGATGTTAGAAATCAAACCAATTCACAACCTTAATATACTTCTCTACATCAAGGCTCCCATAACCCTAGTTATGGGAGTTTAGCTGCTTATTTTAATATAAGAAATCAAAGATATATTGATGTTCATAAATGGCTTCAAAAGTGTACCTACAAAAGTCACAATATTATTCTTCTTAATCTTCAATTGAAAATATAAAAACTAATAATTAGATATCAATCTTTAGATTCAAATCTCAATGAAAAGTGTTACAGAACTCTCAATAGAGGAGAAAGTATCACACTCATGAAAAAGATATGGGCTAAACCCTAATACTTGGTATTTATATTATTCCAAAACTGGGATTATAAAATTTAGAATCAAATTTTCCACTTTATGGTCGACGGATCAAGCGATGATTCATCACAAGTCTGACGTCCATCGACTGCACCGTCGCTAGGTCTCTAGTGACTTTATTTTCTGCTTCTGGGCAACGGTTAGATAGACAGGACATCTCAAGGTCAATGGCCTATCGCCTATACCATCACAGGACTTCTAGTGATTGTGCATTCTGTATCTCAGAGATAGTTTAGACCGATGGTTTATACCATAGCCGATGATCCATCACCTATTCCATCGTGGGATGTCTAGAGTCTTCGCCTTCTTCTTTTGGCCGACGATTTAGACCGACGGTTCGTCGTAAGATCGACGTTTCGTCGCATAAACCATTGCTACTTATTTTCCTTTGTTTTGATCAGATTGTCTATGTTATTCTTCATTCTCAGTTCTTATCCTAAAAACACTAAAATACCATGTTAAATACAACACTGGTTGCTTGAGAACATACAATTATCCTAAGAAAAAGGCCTAAAATATTTCATCAAAAGCCAGAACATCAAATATCTCATTTAGTGGTGGCCCAAGGGATTTATTTTACTGTACATAGGATATTATCCATCCAGGACCCTGGCTTGCATCCTTTAGCATGAAATTTCCCCATGTCAGCATTTGGGAGCCCATACATTGCATTAATCTGTTCACCTTTAAAGTTTACCTATTTACCCCAAATTATCATCACTTGGTTTGTGAGTGAAACTACGCTAAGGTTTGCATAGAACTCACGCACACACTATTAATTCGCATAGCACGGTTCTGGGGAAAAACACATCCACTGGGTAGTAGTGATACTGGCGTGGAATTCTGGGAACTTCTCCTCTTCGTTGTCTAAGTGTATACCACTTTCAGGGAGTAGCTTAATCCTATAAAAATCTTTATAGTACGAGTATTGGCATTGGGAGGCCATGAATCAAGTGTCGTCAAAATCTCCCATTGTTGAGTTAGAGAACCTATAAGCAATGTAACTTATGCTAACATTAGTGTCATCATAACAAAAATATGCAAGAATATGCTAGGACAAACGTATAAGTTCATAAGGTAGTATTATAGAAGGTTTCAGGGGCAGCTAAGGTTTGGTAGAAATTTTGATGTCTTCCATAACTTACCCTCAGGTATGGCAATCGCGGGGCTTTGACCGCTATCACAGTGACGCAACTGCAGTCACCGGAAGCACGATCGCAGTACCTGAGACCGAGTTGACAGTTTATGTACAATACTTCAAAATGCAATTTTAACCTTCAATCCGTTGTTTCAACTAGGCATAAAATCATTCTAAACATTTTATTGTAATGCCCTGCACTTTCCTAAGCTAGAAAGTGAACCATTGTTCGTACATGTGAAACCCCCAATTCTGTAATCCATATTTTGGCACATGAATTACCAAGAGGACCCTAGTTATAAGAGAGCTTATAATGTGTTAAGTGTGGTTATATGAGTCACTTAAGGTAGTACAAGTTAAGAGTTTCAAAATCCATCAAGTTTAAGTGTTTGAATTTCCAAGGGTCATCTTTGAATGAGAATAACCAGATAAATATGTGGTATTTCTGCATATTTCTACCTACCAACTTATAGATAATCGAATTAGCTTTCCAACGATACCAATTTCATCAAAATCCGACACCCGAGCAAGGAGTTATGTCTTTGTGCAGTAGAGTGAGTCGCCTAACCAATTGCACATGGCTACTGGAATAGGTGTGCGATAAGCAATGCGGCGCATACCTAAATGTGTACGAAAATAAATACGGCGCATACCCACATATGTGCGATAAGCAATGCGGCGCATACTTAAATGTGTGTGATAAGTAATGCGGTACATACATAAATGTATGCTATAAGCAATGCGGCGCACACTTGGTGTTTCAGGTAGTAAAAACACTCCGTTTTGAGTTATTTTGAGGGAAATTAAGTCTTTTGGCACTCCTTACACACCCCTAAACTTAACCTTATGAATTTAATAGAATCTAAACACATCATAACCCTATTATCAATCTAAGTTCATCATCCAAGAGAACTAAATGAGAAAAACAACTAGGGTTCCACAGTCAACATTGAGGGTCCAATCTTTAAACAAATCCGTTACCATAAAGGTATGTGGAGTTTTTAACAAGAACATTCTTTCGTTCTTGTGCCCAAAAATTTGTATTATTTTACAAAGATACATGATTTTACTTGTTTGATTATGAATTTGAGATGGAAACTATTATCCTATATTCTTATTCAAGAAACTATGATATTTTTGTGATGTCTTAAAGATCAATTCCTTGAGTTTTGATTTTAATATCATGTTTCAAGTTGAATTTCCAGATTTTCATATGAGTTAGACTTGTTCGATATACAAAGTATGAATCTTGAAATGTTTTGCTCAAGTGTTGATATATGGGATTTAAACCCTCTTTGAGATTAAGATCTTTGGTGAAGTAATGTGTTATACACACCTTGATATTTGAATGATTTGACCTTTTGGTCTTGAAAGAGTTATTTTTGAACTTGAATGAGAAAAGAAATCCACATGTTGATTTATTATGAAAAAGGGGTAGCATGATAGCTCCTGATATGAATTGTTGAATTGCGTTGTTATGAATTTTCTCTTGAAATGATCTGAGCTCAGTTCGGGAGTAGTCTTTAGAAATGAGTGGGAGGTATAGCTGTAATTGGTACTTCCCTAGAACTATGTGATCCCATAGGATGTGATCCTAAGGCTTATTGATATAGTGATCACTAATGAATAAAAGATTAAGGTCCTACTCCGATGGCAAGGATAGGACAGCTCTCCCCAATATAGGTTGGACATTGGAATCCATGTAGCTCATATGGATTATGTCAGTTGTAAGAGAATCCCAGTGTGTGTGTGTATTCTTCTGATTGAGATGAAAAATGTAATAGTTTGAAAGTGTGAGTTGAGAAAGTTATCATTATTGAAGAATTTGATGAATATTTCTATATCTTAAAGAAAATTGTTATGAAAGCTACTCGTTTTGATAACTTGAAAATGATTATGAAAGTAATTGAGATTTACTATGGTGACTCACATGTTTTCACTGATATATTTTACTCTATGGTGATTATGATGATTTTATTTCGAGCTATGTAAGTCTCTTATTATAGCATGCATATTTTCCTATGAATATTTCTAATATAGGACTTTTATGAAAACTTGCATACACTCTCATATACTCGGTCCATATTCCATGGTACTGACCCATGTATTCATACGTGGGCTACATTTTCCCTATAATGTAGGTCCAGGTGCTTATTCCCAGGCTTGACATAATTCTCCGAGCACATTGGTCTATATTTTTTGCAGTGGTGAGTCCTCATGGTTCGAGGTCTGGTTATTTTGGATTTTACTCTTTTATTTTGAGTTATCATTTTATTCCCTGATTTTAAGGTCTGTTGGGCTCTTTCCCAATGGCTCATTGTTATACAGTTTAGTAGAGCCTTGTCAGACTATATGGTTAGATTGATCAGTCTTCTGGAGAGGTTGTATTTTGTTACTTTCCACATCTCTTTCATCTTGAATTGTGCTATTATGGAGAATATCTTGATGTTTGATTATAGTAATCCTATCGATGAGTGTTAAATGGTATGAAAATGGCTCAAAGGGTTAGCTTGGGGCTACTTATAGCCTTAAGCACCGTGTAATGCTTCGGGACCCATTTTTGGGGTGTTACAAACTTGGTATCAAAGCCTAAGGTTATTGGAGTCCTAAGGAGTCTGGCAAGCCTTGTTAAGTAGAGTCTTGATCATCGCTGTGTAGCGCAACACATCTATGAGCAAGAAGCTACGAGACATTTTAGGAAAAAGTGTTATTTCTTTCTTTCAGAAGTCCATAATGCTTACAGTTGTTTCCTTTTAGCTATTAATTCATGCTCTTCTCTTTCAGAATATGCCTTCTCGCCGAGCTAGAAGAAATAACGATGGTCAGAAACCCCAGCTTGTTGACACACTGAATGAAAATGTGTCCCATGCCGAATTTTGGGTATCCTTTCAGGCGCTGGCCCAAGTTGTCACTGCGAATATTCAGGCCAATCCAGCCCTGACTCCATAGCAGTAGGGAGGTGATTCAGCTGCTACAAGGATCCATGAATTTATGCAGATAAATCCACAGGAATTTTATGGGTCCAAGCCAGATGAGGATCTACAGTTGTACTTGGAGGAGGTGCGAAAGATTACTCAGGTGATGTATGTCTCTGAGGAGCATAGTGTAGAGTTGGTAGCATATTAGTTGAAAGACCTTGCTTATGATTGGGTAGTTGCTTGGAGGAAAGGCAGAGGTGAGGGTGCTGCCCCTTTATCTTAGCAAGAGTTTTAGGATGCGTTCTTGGATAAGTTTTTCCCTTTAGAGATGAGAGAGGTAAAGGTAAAGGAGTTCATAAACTTGCGACAGGGCTCTATGACTGTTAAAGAGTACTTTCTGAAGTTCAATCAGTTGGCCAAATATGCTCTTAATTTAGTAGCTGATAATCGGGCCAGTATGAGTAAATTTATGACAGGAGTGTCTAGCTATATTGTTAAGGAGTGCAGGTCTATTATGTTAAATAGTGAGATGAATCTTTGCAGGCTGATAACTCATGTCCAACAGATTGAAGCAAACAAGATCAAGGAAAGGGATAGAATGAGAGGGAATAAGAGAGCTAAGTATGAGCAGCACGGATAGGGTCAGACTAGATTACAGAGAGGGAATCAGCCTCAGTTTTAGAAATATTTATCTACACCAGAACCATCGCCAGCTAGTGATCTCGTACCTAGAGGTGGGCAGGAGCAAGGTAGCAGGTCATATGCAGCCAGGTCCCAGTACAGTGTTGGCATTAAGATAAATTATCCTTCGTGTCCTAAGTATGGTAGGACCCACCCGGGTGAGTATTGGGGTAAGAAGAAAGGTTGTTTCAGGTGTGGTGACTTGGGTCACAAACTTAGGGAGTGCCCATATGCCAAGAAAGGGCGTCGTGATAATCGCCCTCAAACTTAGACTCAGACTGCTAGTGCTTTAGTTCAGGTGACTCACCCAGCCCCAGCTCAGGGCACCTCTTCTAGCACTGCTAGCGGTCAGAGCCAGAATAGGTTCTATGATTTTCCATCTCGCCAGGAGCAGGAGGACTCTCCCGATATTTTTACTGGTATGCTCTATATACTTCAGTTTGATGTCTATGTTTTGTTGAACCTTGAGTTTAGTTTTTCATATGTTACACCTCTGGTTGCTGTGAATTTTGAAATGAGTCTTGAAAATATTCCTGATCCTATCTTAGTTTCTACCCCTGTGGGTGATTTAATTGTTGCCTAAAAAGTGTATAGAAAGTGTCCTGTTACATTCCTTCATAGAGTCATGTTGGCTGATCTGATTGAGTTACACATGGTGGATTTTGATATTATTCTGGGTATGGACTGGCTTCATTCTTGTTATGCCTATATAGATTTTTGTACCCGAGTGGTCAAGTTTCAGTTTCCTGATGAACCTGTGTTTGAGTGGTCTGGGAGTTTTATATCTCCCAAGAGTTATTTTATCTCATATATTAAAGCTAGAAAATTTATTTCCAAGAGGTGCAGTTATCATCTGGTTAGAGTCAAGGACACTAAGTCTGAGACTCCAACTCTCCAGTCAATTAGCATTGTCAATGAGTTTTCTGATGTCTTTCCAGAAGATCTCCTAGGGATACCTCCTGATAGAGAGATAGAGTTTGGGATTGATCTTCTTCTCTATACTCAGCCCATTTTTATTCCTTCTTACCATATGGCACCTATAGAACTTAAGGAGTTGAAAGAGCAACTCAAAGATCTGTTAGAAAAGGGTTTCATAAGGCCCAGTGTTTCTCCTTGGGGTGCTCCTGTGTTATTTGTGAGAATGAAAGATGGTTCCCTGTGTATTTGTATTGACTATCGCCAGTTGAATAAAGTCACTATCAAAAATAAGTATCCTCTTCCTAGAATAGACGATTTGTTTGACCAATTGCAAGGTGCAAGTTACTTCTCGAAGATAGACCTTCGATCCGGCTATCATCAACTCAAAGTTAAAGAGTGCGACACCCTAAAAATAGATTTCTGAACTTGCTATGGTCATTTTGAGTTTCTTGTTATGTCCTTTGGGTTAACTAATGCCTCGGCAGCTTTCATGGGCCTCATGAATCGAGTGTTCAGACCATACCTTGACATGTTTGTTATTGTATTTATAGACGATATTCTAGTGTACTCCAGTAGTGAGAATGAACATGCAGATCATCTCTGAATTGTCTTGCAAACTCTTAGAAACCATCAATTATTTGCCAAATTTAGCAAGTTTGAATTTTGGTTGAGGTCAATTGCTTTTTAGGGTCATATCATTTCTTTCGAGGGTATTAGAGTTGGTCCCCAAAAGACAGAAGCTGTTAGAAACTGGCCTAGACCTATCTCTCCGACTGACATCTAAAGTTTCTTGGGTCTAGCTAGCTATTACCACCTTTTTTGGAAGGTTTCTCCTCTATAGCATCTTCTATGACTCAGTTGACCCAAAAGAAAGTAAAGTTCTTGTGGTCCGATTCTTGTGAGAAGAGTTTTCAGGAGTTGAAAACTCAACTCACTTCAGCCCCTGTTTTGACTTTGCCTGATGGTGTTGAGGGTTTTGTAGTATATTGTGATGCTTTTAGAGTTGGTTTGGGTTATGTATTGATGCAGAAGGGTAAGGTGATAGCTTATGCTTCTATACAGGTTAAACCCCATGAGAAGAATTACCCCACCCATGATCTTGAGTTAGCTGCTGTTGTGTTTGCTCTAAAAATCTAGAGACACTACTTGTATGGTGTTCACATTGATGTTTTCACTGATCATAAGAGTTTGCAATATGTATTTACCCAGAGAGAGTTGAACCTTAGGCAGAGAAGGTGGTTAAAGCTGTTAAGAGATTATGATATGAGTGTGTTGTACCATCTGGGTAAGGCTAATGTAATGGAAGATGCCCTAAGCAGGGCGTCTATGGGTAGTGTTTCTCTTATTAAAGAGGGTAATAAAGAGTTGGCTCGTGGTGTACACCTTTTGGCTAGACTGGGGGTTAGGTTGTTTGACTCTGCTGAAGGTAGTATAGGGGTGAAGAGTAGTTTCGAATCCTCCTTGATTTCAAAGTAAAGGAGAAGCAAAACTTAGATGCTAGTTTGGTCAGACTGAAAGAATCAATCAAGGACCAAAAGGTGGAGGTTTTCTCCTAAGGGAGAGATGGTGTGTTGAGATTGTAGGATAGATTATATGTTCTGAATGTTGATGATTTGAGACAGAGAATTATGGCTGAAGCGCAAGGTGCGCGATATTCTATTTATCCTGGTACCACTAAGATGTACTGCGACTTGCTGGAAATCTATTGGTGGAGTGGCATAAAGAAGAATATAGCAGCATTTATGGCTAAGTGTGAGATGTGCCAACAGGTTAAGGTAGAACACCAAAGACCTGGTGGTATGATGCAGAAGTTCGGTATTCCCACTTGGAAGTGGGAAGAGACAAACATGGATTTTGTGACTGGTTTACCTCCTTCCCAACGCCATCATGATTCCATTTGGGTTGTTGTGGATAGATTGACTAAGTCTGTGCACTTTTTTCCTATGCATACTTCATATACTGCTGAGGGTTACGCTAGATTGTACATTCGGGAATTTGTTAGATTGCATGGAGTTCCCTTGTCCATCATTTCAGATAGGGGTACTCAGTTCACTTTGTAGTTTTGGAGAGCTTTTCAGAAGGATCGTGGTACCCAAGGGCATTTAAGAGGACCATCCAAACCTTAGAGGATATGTTGAGAGCGTGTGCTCTTGACTTTAAGAGGAGTTGGTATGAGCATTTATCGTTGATAGAGTTTGCTTACAATAACAGTTTTTACTTTAGCATTGGCATGGCTCCATTTAAGGCTTTGTATGGGAGGAAATGTTGGTCACCTATAGATTGGTTTGAAGTGGATGAAGCTGCCGTGAGTGGTCCTAATTTGGTCTTTGAGGATATGGAAAAAGTCAAAGTGATTAGAGAAAGATTGAAAACCGCACAGAGTCGTCAGAAGTCGTATGCTAATGTGAGGAGAAGAGACCTTGAATTTGAAGTTGGTGACTTGGTGTATTTGAAGATTTCACCCATGAAGGGAATGAAAAGATTCGGGAAGAAGGGGAAACTTAGTCCCCATTATGTTGGCCCCTATAGAGTTCTTAGCCGTGTTGGTAAGGTAGCGTATGAGGTTGAGGTGCCTTTAGAGTTATCTTCCGTTCACTCTGTCTTCTATGTATCCATGCTTAGGAAACACGTTGGTGATTGTGTTATTGTAGATCCTTCAGAAAACCCTAATGTACGAGATAGTTTTTCTTTTGAGGAAGTTCCTGTTGAGATTTTAGATCACCAAGTCCTAAGACTAAGGAACAAAGAAGTTCCCTTGGTCAAGGTGTTGTGGCGAAACCAATTTGTTGAAGGTGTAACTGGGGAAACTGAGATGGATATGCAATCCAAGTATCCGCACCTATTTTCCGCATGCCCGAATCAAGCCAAAGGTACCATTCTGCTCTAAATCATTCCTTTTCTAGGTAGAGTTGCAGTAGTTCAGCAGATGTTTTTTACTATTCAGCTGTGATTTCATGAGTCATGCACTCCTTGTTGTGTCCGAAATGTAGAATGAAGTAGAGGCAAGATTAGCAAGTTGCTTCAGCTGTGTACCCTTTGTTTTCTCTTTAGTCTTAGTATACCCAGCGTCATTCGAGGACGAATGTCCATAAGGGGGAGATATTGTAATGCCCCACACTTTCCTAAGCTAGAAAGAGAACCATTGTTCGTACATGTGAAACCCCCAATTCTGTAAGCCATATTTGGGTACATGAATTACCAAGAGTACCCTAGTTATAAGAGAGCTTATGATGAGTTAAGTGTGGTTATATGAGTCACTTAAGGTAGTACAAGCTAAGAGTTTTGAAATCCATCAAGTTTCAGTGTTTGAATTCGTAAGGGTCATCTTTGAATGAGAATAACTTGATAAATATGTGGTATTTCTTTATATTTCTACCCACCAAGTTATAGAGAATTGAATTAACTT
This sequence comes from Capsicum annuum, assembly GCF_002878395.1. NCBI lineage: Eukaryota > Viridiplantae > Streptophyta > Magnoliopsida > Solanales > Solanaceae > Capsicum > Capsicum annuum. Next base: position 119,070,568 of record NC_061117.1, read on the forward strand.
TCCAACGATACCAATTTCATCAAAATCCAACACCCGAGCAAGGATTTATGGCTTTGCAAAGTAGAGTGAGTCGCCTAACCAATTGCACATGGCTAGTGGAATAGGTGTGCGATAAGCAATGCGGCGCATACCTAAATATGTGCAAAAAGAAATACGGCGCATACCCAAATGTGTGCGATAAGCAATGCGGCGCATACTTAAATGTGTGCGATAAGTAATGCGGCGCATACATAATGTATGCTATAAGCAATGCGGCGCGCACTTGGTGTTTCAGGTAGTAAAAACACTCCGTTTTGAGTTATTTTGAGGGAAATTAAGTCTTTTGGCACTCCTTACACACCCCTAAACTTAACCATCCGAATTTAATAGAATCTAAACACATCATAACCCTATTATCAATCTAAGTTCATCATCCAAGAGAACTAAAGAAGAAAAACAACTAGGGTTCCACAGTCAACATTGAGTGTCCAATCTTTAAACGAATCCGTTACCATAAAGGTATGTGGGGTTTTTAACAAGAACATCCTTTCGTTCTTGTGCCCAAAAATTTATATTATTTTATGAAGATACATTATTTTACTTGTTTAATTATGAATTTGAGATGGAAACAATCATTCTATATTCTTCTTCAAGAAACTATGATATTTTTGTGATGTCTTAAAGATAAATTCCTTGAGTTTTGATCTTAATATCATGTAAATTTTCATATGAGTTATACTTGTTTGATATACAAAGTATGAATCTTGAAATGTTTTGCTCAAGTGTTGATATATGGGATTTAAACCCTCTTTGAGATTATAATCTTTGGTGAAGTAATGTGTTATACTCACCTTGATATTTGAATGATTTGACCTTTTGGTCTTGAAAGAGTTATTTTTGAACTTGAATGAGAAAAGAAATCCACATGTTGATTTATTATGAAAAAGGGGTAGCATGATGGCTCCTGATATGAATTATTGAATTGCGTTGTTATGAATTTTCTCTTGAAATGATCTGAGCTCAGTTCGGGAGTAGTCTTTAGAAATGAGTGGGAGGTATAGCTGTGATTGGTACTTCCCTAGAACTATGTGATCCCATAGGATGTGAGCCTAAGGCTTATTGATTTAGTGATCACTAGTGAACAAAAGATTAAGGTCCTACTCCCATGGCAAGGATAGGACAGCTCTCCCCAATATAGGTTGGACGTTGGAATCCATGTAGCTCACATGGATTATGTCAGTTGTAAGAGAATCCTAGTGTGTGTTTGTATTCTTCTGATTGAGATGAAAAATGTAATAGTTTGAAAGTGTGATTTGAGAAAGTTATCATTTTTGAAGAATTTCATGAATATTTCAATATCTTAAAGAGAATTGTTATGAAAGCTACTCATTTTGATGAGTTGAAAATGATTGGAATTTACTATGATGACTCTCATGGTTTCACCGATGTGTTTTACTCTATGGTGATTATGATGATTTTATTTTGAGCTATGTTAGTCTCTTATTACAGCATGCATATTTTCCTATGAATATTTGTGATATTGGATTTTTATGAAAACTTGCATACATCCTCATATACTCGGTCCATATTCCATGGTACTAACCCATGTATTCATACGTGGGCTACATTTTCCCTATAATGTAGGTCTAGGTGCTCATTCTCAGGCTTGACATGATTCTCCGGGCACATTGGTCTACATTTTCTGCAGTGGTGAGTCCTCATGGTTCGAGGACTGGTTATTTTAGATTTTACTCTTTTATTTTGAGTTGTCATTTTATTCCCTGATGTTAGGGTCAGTTGGGGTCTGTCCCACTGGCTCAGTGTTATACAGTTTAGTAGAGGCTTGTCAGACTAGATGGTTAGATTGATCAGTCTTGTGGAGAGGTCGTATTTTGTTACTTTCTGCATCTCTTTCATCTTGAATTATGATATTATGGAGAATATCTTGATGTTTGATTATAGTAATCCTGTCGATGAGTGTTGAATGGTATGAAAATGGCTCAAAGGGTTAGATTGGGGCTACTTGTATCTTTAAGCACCGTGTGACGCTTCGGGACCCATTTTTGGGGCGTTACATTTATTAATGCCCGGAATGTGTGATCACAACCCCTTAACTTGAAAGAATTAGAATTGGACTCTTTGGGGCCTTCAACCAAACACATGGTGCGTACGATTTCTTTAACCATTTAATGCGTAAGTTTGGGAACTCAAGTGTTCCCCATTATCATGTACACCAACTATAATAGCTAACCACATCAATTACTAAAATTAAGCATGTATCTAGCATTGAAAACACCACTCCAGGCCTTTTTTAATACTAAAAATTCTAAACATTCAATTTCATATGAAAATCAAATGAAGTTTGACAACTTACCGATTGAGAGGATGGAAACCAATGAATTTATACTTGGATATGCTATAGAATGCCAAAAATTGGGGATGATTTAGAGAGTAAATAATTGAGGATCGTGTGTGGGGGGGGGGGAGAATGGACAATTAGATTGTCTTTTTTAAACAAATTATACCGCAATCGCGGTCATAGTTTCGTAATCACAGTCACTCGGCCTCCATAATCGTGGGGACATAGACCGCTGTCGCAGTAACTGAGACCAACAAATGGATTTCTTGCTTGTATTGCTTTGTCCATTCCAATTTCACTCATTTATTTTTCAAATTCAACCAAAATACCTCTAAACACTAATATTTTATGGACTGTGAATGCACAAAAACAAGAAAAAAATCAATTCTACTATAACCTATATAAAGGAAAAGGATATGTGCCACTTTTTGTGGCATGATGGATTGCCTCCCATTGAGCGCTTAGTTTAACGTCATAGAAAGACGCCTCCTCCTCTTCTTTTTATGTCTCTACTTTGAAGAGCTGAATCTCTATCCCAACTTTCGTTCAATATGCAATGAGCACCAGAGGGACAAAGATTCAGATCTTCTAATACGAGGCTTGGAAGAGATAGAAATATGGGAAGCAAGTTTTAATCTTGCCATTTTGAAGACTTAAACCTTTTACCCAACTTCACATCGATCTTTTGGATTGGCTCCATGGGTAACAGAGTGTTAATCAATAGGCCATTCCTTGTACTTAAAAAGTTGTGTTCCTTGGCCAATGATGGATGGGGTTCCATGGGATACCTTGGAATGTCAAACTCCAAAATATAAGGGTCAGACTCTGCCTCCCCACAATCCTCCATTTATTCAAAGGGAAGGATCTTCATCACATCCTCTAAGCCTAATGTTGAAAAGTGGGTTGAACGAGGTGCAACACCTAATTTTGGGTTAGCCTCTACCGAAGCATATTCACCCCTAAATAAGATAGAGTCATTGTAAGAGATTTGCATTGATTCTTCTCTTGACTTTAAGCATATTTCTTTTATTTTGGATTCTTCTTCCTCATATGATTCGGATGATTCGGAAGCCGCCGGGGATTCTTTGACATAAAGCTCATCATCATAGCTTGGTTTCTCTTCTTCACATACTTCCTCTTGGGTAATGGGCATGGTAATGATAATTTCAAGCTTTTCTTCTTTATCCATTACCTCCTTCTTCACACTTGTCCATTCTTGATGTATGTGTTCTAGATTCTCCCCCATTATATCCAACCGATCCAAAATGGCTAGTAGCCTTGGGTCACAGCTATTGGACTCGGTGTGTTGCTCATCTTTCTTCTCATCATAAGACCTATTAATCTTATAAAAAGAACTAGCAATTCGGTTAGTATAATAGGGGGAGAACCCTTCGGACAATTATCCCAATGTCTATTTCAACTACCACACAAGGGACAATCGTACTCCCTATCGGATCGAGATAATGATTTCGTCTCTCTCCGAGGAGCATAGTTATAATCTCTCCTGAAGTGTGATCCACCAAAATATGAACATTGGTAGTCAAGATAGGACCTCTATCTATCCAACTCATTTTTGTTTGAAGTGCCACAGAGAAAAGTAAAAATAAAATAAAATTTACCTACAAATAGAATCACAAACACTTATATACAAGCTTGAATTCAAGCAAGTAAATAAAATTTCAAACTAACATAGTATACCAAATTATTCCCTGGCAACGACACCATTTTTTGGTAATGCTCAACTTACACATCAATTTAAGTGCAAGGCGGTCGTTGTTAATATATTTACCCAACTTTGGAGTTGGGGTCGAATCCATGAGAAACAGTGTGAGTGGCGATCAAATTAATTGGAGATGATAGATATAAGTTAAATTCAAACCAATGGTACAAAAATATAAAATGGGGGAGATAGGATCCTACACTAGTATTTCTTTTTGGGTTTTTCTAGTATAAATTCGGGGCTGCGAATAATTAAAGTTTTAACAATTAAGCACGAATCTTGGGATTATGCACTACTAAGGGAGTGACATGTGGGTGTTAATCATCAACATCAATTTAGTAACTCAAATATAAGTATATTTGGTTATAGATTTTGATGCTAGTCTTTCAACAAAACACCAAACTTTCACCCATTGATTCTTTCGAATACCTAAAAAGTGTGTTGAAAAATTGGTAACCACAACCCCAATCTAGGCATCCCTATTTCTAGGTTTATACCCATGGCATAGTCAACCTCACATTCACCCTTATGTCTAAGATAGTGAAAATTTAGCAAACTACACACATAATTGTCTATCATTGCTTTGGTCTCCACATCCCTCTTTCAAAGATGATATGGATTCCTAAAGTTCATCCAAAAACCTTTTTTCGAAGATGGCCTTGAACTTTCTAGATCTTGGAGCTTTCACTCATCAAACCCATGTGGTTATTTGGGGCTTTCATCCATCAAATTCCAACGAAAATAGCATAGCAATCATAAACTCCATAAACATGAACTACCAAATAGATGCTAATAATAACAACCCACACACAAGTAAAGCCCTATTCGCACATAAGCCCAAGAGGGAGATTTAGCTACACATAAGTTAAAGAAGCATAAAAATACCCATAATCTCCATCAAAATAACTTATTTATGATCTACACAAATATTACTTCAAACTTGGATCTATAAAAATATCAACAATGGAAGTGAGTAAATCTTTCACTTAGAAAGTCTCCAACGTATTCTTCACCCAAAATTTATAAAATATTTTCTTCTCTAAAAATGGAGGATATGAAGTATAGAGCTAAAACCTAAAAAATGGAGAAGATAAAATGTAATTCTTGAGGATAGGTTTTGAGTCTTTTTGACAAAATTGGGATCAGCCATGTGTATTTCCAATTTTGCCCTTGGGCTGATCCTCCGCTAAGTCGTGATCACGCAGGTCTGGATGCGACCGTGGCTTCACAATCGTGGTTTACATCCGCGATCAAGATCAATTGACCATCCTTGACTACTGCGACCGCGGTCAAAGAACCGGGACCGCGATACCTGAGGCCCTTCTATTGCAGGTCTTCAGTTGTACTTTTCCTTCTCTCTCTTGATCATTGTAAGCTCCAATCTATATCTTTCTATCTTTTCAACTCTATACCTTCAAAGAGTGGATATTAGTGCATTTACTTATGAATATGTCTTATTTATTTATTCAAATTAAGGAAATATTGATGAATTGTAAGTGAGAACGAGTGGTAAAATCACCATTCATCACTCATAGTAAGATATAATGAGTCATTAGCTGGGACACGTGATGACTTCAATGAATTTTAGCTTTCAATATTTTTTCTCTATGCTCAGAACAACTCCTCACCATGTGTCATTTTCTGTCATCACGACTCATGGGCTTCACTTGTTTCCATTGGAACCTCAACTTGTCAACCTTCAAGACTTTTGGCTAATGTTCTCAGAACATTAACACTATGACTCATTGTCACTTGTAACATGTCATAGTCAGTCTCCACTTTTTTCCTGAAGTCACCCTCCCTTACTGTTCACATAATGACTTAGGTCTCGAGTCGTTAGGTGACCCAGTCAAAACTTATATTTTTTTGGAGCTTTTTCATCCATTTCTGATCCATATCACTACCAACCTAATTGACCTACAACATACGCAAAAACAACATCATATCCAACAAAAAAGCCTAAGTAGTTGCATATTTTCACCATTAAGAATAGAAAGTTTCATGGAACATCACTAACCTTTATTTTATGATCTCAGTTAACTATCTCCTCTCGATCTCATGTTAATTAGATGAACATTGGTAACTTTAAATTACTATTGTTATCTCTTTTTTAAAATCTTACCTCTCGCTCGAGTAAGTATCTAATACAAATGAGTTCCTATCCTGTGCACCTGTTAAAAAGCAATCAAACAAAGGAAATCCCAATACATCTAAGAATGCCAATCTCGAATGACTTTGCACTTAATCTGCTTCATTAATTCATAAGGGTTCCAATAACCTTAGATATGCGCTAGTCATGGTTGTAATATCAAATAAAGATTCCATATATGAAAACATAATGTTTAACTTACAAATAATATGATGAAAAACCTGAAATCTCAATTTAATTATGAACCCTAAAAACAAAGAACAATAATTTCATGATCAATAGTGTATCTCAGAACTCAAAACAATGTCAAAAGTATATAAAGTATATAAAATATTGTAAAAGAGTCCGAACAAATCCTAAAACCCGATAGGAGTATTTCTAGATATAAAATAAAACCTATCCTAAATAGTGTAGGAAAGCTGAGTCGATATCAACTCACAATTAGTGGGTTGAGTAGTAGGTACAACCCACTAATTGTGCCTTCAAGTAGTGGAAATCAGAGTACACTTCAATCTTTCAAAATCTTAATTCACTAATGCTACTCATGATTAGTGGTAGTACCTACTAGTTGTAGGTGGACTAGTAGAAATTAGGATCACATACCACCTTCAAAACTCAACTCACTAATGCAATCACAATTAGTAGGTAGTACCTACTAATCGTGGGTTGACTAGTAGAAATCAGATTCAGTATAACATCTTCAAAACTAAACTTACTACTACTATTGACGATTATTAAGTTGTACCCACTATTAGTAGGTTGACTAGCGGGTACCTGTTTCAACAAATTTTTCTCTCTTTTCGTAGTCCTTTCTCCAAACCCTATTTTCCTGTAAAATCTGTACACACATCATATTCAATAAGAATACCTAAGTTCTTGCATAATTTACTTTTTTTAAGCATTGAAAGTGTAATAAAACCATGGCCAATCTATACAATTCACTTAGAATATTTGAAAGTCCTCAGGAAACTAACACACAATAACCAAACACGATGCTTAACTATAAAAAATAGAAGGCCCCTACGACAGTCAATTCAGTTTAAATATCCAACTAGTAGCCCCCTTCTATGCACAATTTTCAAAACTATTATGTGTACACATGTAGCACAATAGTATGACAGTAAAGGAATGAAGAGATGGCATCACACTAGCAAACAACCAAGCATATATGCAATTTTCACTACTTAGACAAATAAGTAGTATTAACCCATGCACCTTACATAAAGAAAGTCCAATGTAATGACCCTTCAGGTTATTTTACATATTTCAACTTATTTTCACTATTAGATCTTTTCTAAAGTTGCCCTAAGTTATTGAATTACTTGTTGGAACTAACAGTTCGATTATCGGGAATTTTTTTTGATTTTTAGAGCCAATTCCCTGTTTAGAAGTCTTCGCTGGTTCTAAGTCAACTTCAGGCAAACACTTCAGTTGAACAACATTGAATGCAAATTGTGATTATTCCAGTAGCTCTAAAATATCCGTTATAGGCTAGGTGGACTCTTAGTTCAGATCTCAAGGCACTCAAGCTCATTACGACCTATTGGTCAAAAAGTTAAGAAACTAGAAATTGGGTGTGGAACCCATATTTCATCAAAACAACCTCGGATCAAAATTTTGACTGTATCACAAAGTCTATAACATTGAATTTATCATGGTTACATAGTTTATTTGCATATACAGGATTTTGGATAAATCCCGTGGGCTTGGAGGAGACTCAAAAGATTTCCTAAGTCTCAGTTGTATCTAATATTTTGGTGCATCGCCATTGCGATGGCTTTGGATGTAATTGTGATGCCTTGAGTACGGTAGCAAGTAACGCAATTGGGATACTTAAGTTACAAACGCAACTCCCTGACCAGCCACCAAACCACGATCGCAATAAGGGGACGTCGCAATCGCGACTTCTGACTCTTTCGCCATGTATCATGATCGCGAACATCGGATCACGATCGGAATACTTGAGAACCTATAAAGAGTATAAATACCCTATTTTAGCTTGATTTTGCTGATTTTTCACCCATTCTCTTTATACTAAAACCCTAAAAAAGAGATAGCTTTGAATTAAGGCTTATGGGTGATCTTGGAGCTTGGCTAACATCTATTTTTGTGATTTCCTTTTGATTTGTGGTAAGATTTCACCCTTTTCATGATAAAATTTTCCATTTCTTATTTGAAAGTCCCAAAACCTTGGGGGCTTGATTTTAGCCACCCATTATTAGGGTAATGATTCCTTGAACATATGGGAATGTTAGGTTGGCTTTGGAAATGAATTTGTTTATAAATAAGACCCACACGAGATTTTGGGTGATTTTTGGACCCAAAGCACAATGGTATAAAATAGGTATCATTATTCTCATATTGATGAGTATAATGTTGTGTTGATATATTCACATCTTGCAAAAGCTTCTCAGAAAGGAAAAACGGTGATTTAACAAATCGTTTAGCTATCCTCTGCATCAAGATAGGCTAGGTTTTACCATTTGTTAGATTGAGCTAATTCATAGCTTTTTATGATATTGTGTTAGATTTGGGATGGGCTTTAGGTGTTGGTATGATGAATGGTGATACTTGGGTTAGTTGAACCACTTAGGCTATCCAGAAATTGTAATTTTTGTAAAATTGGTCTAGTTGCTTATATTTTAGGTGAATATCCTATCTTAGGTAAATTGAGGCTTATTTAACATCTAAAAATGGATTTGGACACCTTACGCGTAGTTTGGGTAGAATTTGCCTAAAATAGAACTTCAAGGATTAGAAGTGCGCCCTTAGTCTATGACACATGTTAGATTATGTAGACCTTTATACGTTTATGACACACCCCAAATTGGCGCCTTGTCTTATTGGGCACCTTGAGCCCAACAAGGACCAAAAATTACCCCATTAATCCAACCTAACCATCATATCCTTCCACAAGTGTCAGATAAACTCTGAGCATATAATAAGAGAGCGAAAACAAGACTAATAATCATAACTTAAGAAGTGTCTATCAATCTATTAATGTCAACATACTATACCAACATACCCAAGTTCACAGTCATCCACATAGCCTCTATAAATTCAAAGTCAAAAATATGTTGGGACATGCCCCCGATAATAGCCAAAACCAAGTATAAAACAAGTCTATGACATAAGGTAGAAAGATCATGAAATGCATGCCCTTCAAACTATGGAAGCTCACCATTTCAATGTCAACATTCAAACCACTCGAATAACTGGTCATAGCACAGAAAGAGAAGAAGAATCTACAGCCCTTATGTCGCATGGGGAAACAACATCCGAAGATGATTAGCGGTTGTAGCGCTAGCATGTAACACAAGGATACGGATAAAATAGTGTCGTTACTCAAAACCCAGTCAAAATATCATATGCAACCATATTAAAATATGTAGATATATAGATATATCAAGTGTCGAAAAAGGGAGCAAGGCCTTAGCTTGTATTTGAAGCACCTAATCATGAAACATGAAGTGGAGGATTCTAACCTCCCATTCACGTAGGTTAGGAATTTTGAACTTTCTGGAATCTTACTACAAGCTATTTTATTAGACATGTGGACTATAAACATAAGCCATTTTATTAGACAAGTGGACTCTAACCATAAGCCATTATATCAAACAAGTGGACTCTAACCACAAGCCATTGTTTCTATTACTAATCGACATTGGGATTCAAACCTTTTGTCCACGCATTCATATCCACTTAGTTCAATATTTAAGAACTCTAACCCACTTAGCCAACTGAAGCCATCAAGGCTACAATGCAACACCATACATGACCTCAAGGTCTTTATGAGCCATCTATCAATCAATAACTTTAATAGGACAATGCCTTAGTTTCAATCCCCATTTATGTCAAATTGTGGTCATCAAGACCTTTACTAACCCATTCATTCTTCATTAGCATTTTTACACTAAGCTTTAGTTCAAACATAATTCAATTTCATGTTTAGGGACTCAAACCCCTTTTTAATGAAAAAAACTACCAAGGTTACCAATTAACTCATAATATGGCCAACAAGTACTTTATAAAGTCATTTACCAATTATTATTACTCGCTAAGCCATTACCTTAGTTCAAAACACTATTAATATGTGACAAGTTATTTCTCTTAGATATTTTCACAAATACCTTGAGGGCATACCATTACCATGACCAAAACCAAAGTGAAAAGCATAAAGATTAGGGTTAGCCATGACCCATTTATTAGAGCACAATAAACAAGCTCCCACATATGCAAACCATCACCAATAACATGTAAAAACACAAGTTAAACCAAGACTAAACATTAGTCAACCATATGCAACAAAACCCTCAATTTTTGGTTTTCAAGCCACCATTTAAGAATCATAATCACACTATATAACACATGATATTTGACAAATAATAATGAGGGGAGAGTGTAATACTCCAAAGTTTTCTAGAAAATTTTATCCCAAGAATGCCTAGTATTAGGTTCTAAAGTGAACGATAACTATTCCATGAGGAATTTTCAAGATTTTAACTTTTTTCATATGAGAAATTCAATAAGCTTTCCATCGAAAAATGATTTGCTAAAATCTGATAACCGAGTAAGAAGTTATGACTATTTCAAGTTCCCATCGTAAAACAACACCATATTAGTCAGTGGCGCACCACATCACAAGATGAAATTGCATTTAAAAAATTTCAGTAGGGGTTCGCGATTATGACGCGTCGCGCCAGGGCCTAAATTCAGAATTGTCCTTCTCCAGTGTCTTAGCGCAATTTCCTCTACATCGCGCTAAAGTTCTAGGTCGTAAAATAAGGGCCAACGTGATGGCTCTGCATCACGCCATCCCTTATTTTCCTGATTGTCAAAATTCCAATGACACGACGTGAGAGTGCTGCATCGCGCCAGGGGTTTAATTTGGGAAATTTTTACTAAAATTACAAGACACATCCAGGGTTAAAAGGGTCAATTTTCCACCCCTATTTAAGCCCTTTAACACGTGATTCAGCCACTTTTCATCCAAAATACACTTTCTTCTCTCAAGTTTCTCTCAAGAAAAAACTAGGGTTTGCATAGAAGATCCAATTTCAAGAAAGTTTCACCATCAATCTTCATGAAACCATGAACTAAGGTATGCATAGTGTTCATTCATGGACTCCTTTTATCCATGAAGCCCAAGAATCTCTTTTCTAAGTTTAAGTTTATGGATTTCATTATGAATTCCATGTTGGATAATCAATTTTATGTGGAATTGATCTATATAGATGTATATTCATGTGAACCTATGAATAAACCCTAGGATGATGAAATTAGAGATGAATCATGATGATTAATTGCTGTATAATATTGTCTACATGTGCTATGCCACCATGTGTTTGATTAAATTCCTAGATGAAGGAACAATGCCCAACTAGTCAGATATAATGAAATCCCTATGTATGTACAAGTTATGCCTATCACATGTTTTGATAGAATGCTTCTATAAATGTATTATGGATTATGATGTTAGTTGTATGTTCAAGTAAGTTATGCTTGGTCAGTTTCCTTCCATCGAGTCCTGGGGGTACTTGTACCCGAAACATTAAATGTGTGGTTAGAGCCATGTCATGTTTTCATGATAATCTCAGTTAAGCCATGATCCTTAGACTTCAGAAAGTCTTAAGACTTAGGAAATCTCCATGATCCTTAAACTTCAGACAGTCAGTTGTCAGTCAGTTATGACTCAGGAAATCTCTATGATCAGTTAAGCCATGATCCTTAGACTTCAGACAGTTAGTTGTTAGATGTTAATAGTATTCCGTTAGTTAACCGAATTCAGTAACTAAGTCCTTTTTTAATTCATTAAATCATGTTTAGTGTCCATTTAGATGGGAGTAAAAATTAGCACCGAGTGAACCCAAGGATGGGGACACACACTATCAGATGAGGGTGTTATCCTTAGCTGTCATCCTTGCATTCCAGAACTATTTAGCCAGTATAGGTTGAGACATCAACACTGTCGATGAGGGTTGATGAGGTGGAAAACCACTATCAGATAAGGGCCACACTATTCTCGTACAGGGGACACTATCAGATGAGGGTCGCCCATAGCTTGTCCTTACCGGTGGTGCGGTATTGACACCCTTCAAATTATGGTTATAAATTAGACCCCAACTCAACCATAATGGCGTATTAGGGGCATGTCGGTTAGATAACTAATTCCCACAGTTTCATGTTACCAAATCAGGACTATCAGAAATAGTCAACTTAGATACAATACAGAAATTAGATAGTTCCATCAGATTCAGGACTGTCAGATACAGTCAACTCAGATATAGTATGGAACTCAGATAGCTTCATCAGATGTAGGACTATCAAATATGGTCACTCATGTTATTAGTTATATTCAGATTCAGTAATCATATTATCACAGTATTAGTGTCAGTTGTTATGTCTCATGCATGTATTCTCATGGTCATGATAGTTAGTCAGTTATTGTTATTGTTCATGCATATGAAACCCATGCATTCAGCCTACCTCACATGAATACTAGTACATTCAAAGTACTGACGCATTTGTGCTATAATGTCTTATACCATAGGTTCAGATATACGAGTTCTAGATCAGCAATAGATTCCAGTTTTAGCAGTCAAAGTTAGAAGTGAGTCCTCATCATTCGAGGAAATGATTATTCCCTATTATCTCATTAATTAATTTATTAGTTAGAGTTAGTTGGGGACATGTCCCATCAGCTACTTACTCAAATAGTTCAGTCAGTTAGAGGCTTTCTAGACTATCATGTTTTAGACTTCAGTATTTTTAGTTTTGTTTTGGGTATTCTATTACCCCACACAGATGTTATATCATTTAGATTATATTTTGTATTGAACCTTATGGCCTTTTAGTGCATGTTTCTGTATTAGTATGTCATATTATGCAGTGTACAGGAATAGATATCAGTCATGGGTTAGCTTGTGGTCCTTCAGGGTCATAAGCACTGTGTAGCATTCTGTTTCAGTAAATCAGGGCATTACAAACTTGGTATCAGAACCTAAGGTTCAATAGAGTCCTAGGAAGTCTGAAAGCCACATCTAGTAGAGTCTTGTACATGGGTGTGTTGTGCGTCACATTTATGTACATGAGGCTATAAGATGTTTTAGAAATAGTTTCCTCTCTTTCAACATTATGTCATGCTAGTGAGCATAATCACAAGTCAATCTCTTAGTCTAATCCACTTCTTCTCTTTATTTCAAAATATGCCTCCTAAGAGAAGAAATCAGTCAGCCCCTCAGCCCAAAGAACCTTTGGGCGATCATGTTACTCATGCGGAGTTCAGGATTGCATTTACCACTCTTGCTCAGTTAGTAGCTCGCCATAATGAGTGACCAGTTGTCATTCTAGCTAACCCAGTGGCCAACTCAGCTACAGCTAGGATTCGGGACTTCACCCGAATGAATCCTCCATCCTTCCACGGGTCAAAAGTAGATAAAAATCCTCAGGAATTCATTGATCAAGTTCAAAAAGTGATAGACATCATGGGGGTGTCTACTATTGAGAGTGCTGAGTTAGCCACATACCAGTTATAGGATGTGGATCATACTTGGTTCAAACAGTGGAAGTCAGAAAGGTCAGATGATATAGGTCCTATGGAGTGGGAGGAGTTTATCACTGCATTCTAAGACAGATTCTTTCCCCAAGAGCTTAGAGAGGCTAAGGTGCTAGAATTCATCAACCTCAGCTAGGGAAATATGACGGTGAAAGAGTATTCTCTAAAGTTTACTCTATTAGCCAGATATACCCCTCATATGGTTGCAGATGGTAGAGCCAAGATGAGTAAGTTTGCTTCAGGGGTAAATAATACCATGGTTAATGAGTGCAGATCTACCATTCTAAATAGTAACATAACTTTATCCAAACTTATCACCCATGCTCAGCAGATAGAGGAGCAGAAGATTAAGTAGAGGGAAAAGCAGAATAAGAAAGCTAGGACAGGTAGCTTCAATTTTATTCAGCCTAAGTCAGAAGGAGGAAACCATTCTCAATTTCATCCTAAGTCATCAGTTCTAGCTTCTTCTTCAGCTGGTGCTCCAGTTCCTAAGTTCAGAGATAGAGTGCCTGGCTCTAAGTCTCAAGGCAGTGTCAGCAATGCCCAAACTAATCCCCTTTGTCATACTTGTGGTAAGAACCACAAGGGTGCTTGCAGAGCTGGCAGCGACATCTATTTCAATTGTGGCAAGTCAGGTCACAGAGTTAGAGACTGCCCTCAGTCAGGTTATCAGAGTATCCGCTTTCATGGGTCATCTTGTTGGTATCAGAGTATCGGCTTTTATGGGTCATCTTGTTTCCTACCTTCGGGTAAAGAAAATGATATCAAAAGGATGTGTCTATCATTTTGTTTGAGTTAAGGACACTAGTTTCGAAACTCCCAGCCTTAAATCAGTCTCACTAGTGAATGAATATTCAGATATCTTTCCCGAAGATCTTCCAGAAATTCATCCCGAAAGGGAAATAGACTTCGACATTGATCTTCTTCCAAATACTCAGCTTATCTCTATTATGCCATACAGAATAGCACCATTAGAACTCAGAGAACTGAAAGAACAGTTGAAGGATCTCTTAGATAAGGGATTTGTAGACACGTGATTTTGTCCTCTTAAAGTTCAATTTTTATTCACTTTTATCCATTTTTTATTTTATCCTACCGTGTACCCTCATCCATGTTATTATACCCTCCACAAAATGACAAAAAATAACAATCCCCTAACTAATTTTGTCTTATCCTAGCAACCTACCCAAACAAAAATAGATACCTAACCCTTATCCCTCCAATTAAAAAACAACACCTACCTACCCTATCTTAACAAACTCTACCCCACCTCACCACTACCCTACTATACCCCCTACCCCTTTTTTTTACACGTTTTCTTTTGGAACCCAGGGAATGGACAAGGGATGGGATATTTACATACATATTCTATTTAATCAGAAGGGAGGATTCCATTCTCTTCTGCTTTCTTCTTCATGATTCACAGCAAATGACGGACTAAAAAAAAGACTCCATTTCTGGTTTCTTCTTCACGCCCAACAACGAACAATTCACACACACAGAGAATTAAGAGAGAAAGGTTATAGCCGAGAGAGAGAGAGAGCGGCAGAGAAGAATATGGTCACTGTCAAGAGCTGCCGATGAAACCTTCATCGAAATGAGCTTCTAGGTCATCGTCTTGAACGATTCAAGCTCAGGATCTTCAAATCTCTTAGTTTTAGATGGATTTTTGAAGTAAACTAGTTCATAAAACACTGAGATTTCACTAGAATCCTCCTTCCTTTTATCATTTTCCTGTGTCGTCTGAGCTTATCGGAGCTTCGGCTCCATTGTTCTGGTTGGTGTTGTCGTGTGTTGAATCTTAGAGGTTCGTTCGATTTTGTGTTCTATTGCTAGAGTCGGGCTTTGGGGATTCTCATTTGTTCTTATTTCAGGGATTAGTTGACCGTGCCTTTCGATCAATTTTGGATTGTTGTTTCACTATTCGGGCCTTCGTCTCTCTATGCTGATTTTGGTTGGACATAGTCGGGGTTCCTTGTTCGAGGGTATTGGTCTCGGATTTTCTTATTATCAACAAAGATCAGATTGTCGAAAGCTTGGAGTTTCAATTTTGGTGCTACCGAGTTTGGATTTGGATCGCTGTTGAGGTTCGGATTGAGGATTTCAGACGTGGATTCTACCGGGTTAATTGAAATAATGGATCAATTTTTGAAAGCATTGAGGTCCAATTCTATCTCCTCTTTTTATTTTTTTTATTTTTACGTAATCGTGAATGATTTATGCGTTGGTATGTTTGAATCATGATTGTGTATTGGTTGATGATGGATTTAAATGTTGAAAAGGGAATTGATAATCGATGCATGTGTTGATCAATGTTTGAGAATGAATGTGGAGAAGAATTAAAAAATTGATAAAAAGGGTGAATATAGATCGACTTAGGTTTATTGTTGTTTTGTTTAATTCGGAATAAATATCATGTTTTGGCATGAGGATCTGCAAGCAAATCATAGGCTTTGGGTAGGCAAAGTTTAGGACTCTTGGTGATTTGTTGAATGTGTGAATGTTTGTAGGTTGGTTCTTTCTATTTTACCGCACAAGATTGAGAAATGTATTCATTTTATCGGGGAATGCCCCGAGATCTTATGTACTTATTCACCGGAGAATACCCCGACATATCATGTTGGCGAAAAATGATCATGATGAAGGCCCGTGGCATCGGGTAAGGCCTTGGATCTTAGTCTAGATTTAGTTTAGAATAGGATTTATATTTTAGTATTTTTCTATTTTTGGACTGTATAATTGGACTGGACTTTACATTTTGGATTGTTTTATTTTGTTTGATTATTTTGCGTACTTTTGTGTGGTTTATACATTTCTTAGTCCCAAAACATAGTCGATACACTCTACTAAGCGACCGTGGTTGAACCACGGGATCGAGAGGTGCCTAACACCTTCCCCTCGGTCAACAGAATTCCTTAGCCAGAATCTCTGTCCGCAAACCAGTTTAAAGAGTCAAACTGTTTTGAAAAAGGATATTCATGGGTGACTTGGCACAGCTGATTTATGCCAAGTGGCGAATCTGAGTTTTGAAACTAATGAATATTTTTCTAAACAATCGTTTTCTTTTGTCACTTAATAATAAAAACCCTTTCGAATCTTAAACCTTTATCTGTTGGAGTTGAGAAAAGGGGTGTGACAGCTCTGGCGACTCTGCTGGGGACCTTGATAAGTTTTCAGAATTCAAGCTATATTGTGGAGTCGTATCAGTTTTGTTTGGCATTACGAGTGTATAAGCATTGTTTGTGATTATTGTTGGTGTTATTTTCACTTTTGTGCGTTTTCATGATCTTTGTTTATAGTATTTATCCTATGTGTTACCGCTTTATATCTGTCATCATGAGTTCGCCCCCTGGCCTTTTTTCTGCAACAAGTCCGTAGTACACGTGTTGTACACAACCTCTAGTTGAGTCACCCCGAGCAACCTTGTTAGTAAACCCCAATGTAGGTCAGCCTCTAGGTCATGCTTATGTGCATCATACAGAGACCTAGCGGGACCCACATGGCCCTTTGTAGGAGACTCACCTCTAAAGTATCCCTACGTGCTAACTATTGCATCTTTAAGGGTAACGTGGTCATTTGATTGACTAATTTGAGAAAATTTGTTAGGAGTAAGGTGCGTAGGCAAAAATGAAAAAGAAAAAAGAAGAGAAAAACAAAAAAGACAAAAAGAAGAGAAAAAAAAAATAGAAAAAAAGGTGAGTCGAAAAGTATGAATCAAAAGGAATGTCGTAGTTTATTTTAGAATTCTTTATGGCTTTTGTTCTTCATGATCCAAAAACTCAAAAAGATTTTTTTACATTTTACATTTGTCTTCTCAAAGTACCGTAAGTTCAAGGAAAAAAGAGAAAAAAAAAGAAAAAAAAGTTTTGTTTGCCTTTTCTTCTTATTTGTCAAAAACAAAAATACCAAAAGGATTTTTTTCTTCATAATTGGTGGTGTCAGTCTTAGTTAAAGTGTCTAGCTGAAAATTCAAAAGTTTTTTCTTTTGTTTGTTTTTGGTAGTGTCTCTTAAGTTAGGGTCAATTTATTAGTTAATAGTTAATTGTCCAATCTGGACGAACTACGCATACCTGATTCCCTTCTCTCAGGCCGGGATACGTAGGCAACCCTAGAGGGGGGGGGTCCGGTATTCTTTGTGTTGGCCTTTGTCTTATTATTAGCCTAGGTTTCTCGCCCCATAATCTAGAGTTGTTAGCCAAGTAGACTGATCTCGCTTAGTACTTCTGTTCGGCAAATTGGAGTCATGAATGTGGTCTGTCCCATCGACATATGTTTGCGTCAAAAATCCCAAGGGTTGGGAATCTTCTACTCCTGTCGAATTTTTGAGATAACGTCTTGTGTGTTATTATAGGATGGATTTGTCCACCAAGTCTAGAGTTCTGATGGTTGTCAAGGTGCCCAAAAAGTTAATCAAACGGTGG
>NC_061117.1:119088850-119090432 GCF_002878395.1 Capsicum annuum
ATCTTCTACTCTTGTCGAATTTTGAGATAACGTCTCGTGTGTTATTATAGGATGGATTTGTCCACCAAGTCTAGAGTTCTGATGGTTGTCAAGGTGCCCAAAAAGTTAATCAAACGGTGGGATATGTTTAACTATGTTGATCAACAGAAACTGATTAAAATATTAGGTGATCTTACGAAACTTCTGCATATTACCCCTCGTCCAGATTTAATAGAGGCTTTGTTGACCTTTTGGGATCCAAGTAGTTTGGTGTTTAGGTTTGGGGAATGTGAAATGACTCCTACTTTGGCAGAAATATCCGGTTTATTGCATTTGCCCTATATCGAGAAGGATATGATCCGAGCACAAAATCATACTGGCGTGAGATTTTTGCAGTCTTGTGGTTTAAAAAGTAAGGGTATCCGTTTTGGTTGTTTATGTGATTCGTGGGTTTCCTTAGATTTTTTGTTCGCTAGATTCGGGCCCTCGGAAGGTTTTGATTGCTTTTGGGATGAATTTCATGTGACTAAGGAGAAGTGGGAGAGAAAGTGTCTTGAAGTCTTCACCCTCGCTTTGTCAGGTACTTTAGTGTTTCCACTAGAAGAAAGACATATTAATACCCGTTTGCAATCTGTGGTGATGGCCCTATTTCATAAGGATCAAAACGACAAGGGCATTAATCAAAAGGGCAGGTTCACTCTCATACCCATGATCTTAACAAAAATATATAAGGCTTTAACCGAAGTGAAGGGAGGAAGGAGATTTTTTTGGGGCAGTAACCTGATATTGCAGTTATGGATGATGGAGCATTTGCATGCGCCTTCTTTAGTTAGACCAGACGTGTTAGATTGTTGTATTACCAATTAAGTGAAAGCCATGGACTCCAGGTTGCGTTTGGATAAATTCTTGTTACCCGTGGGAGTCGACGCTTGGATTGAATTTCTTGAGTCAAGAACCAGGGATAACATTTTGTGGACTTATCTGTGGCTTCGACCAAATATAGTATTGTTGGGTTGTTAGACGCAGCTTCCTTTGGTTATGTTAGGGCTCAATTGCACTAGACCATACAGTCCTTCTAGGGTAATGCGCCAGTTGGATAGGCTGCAGGACGTGCCACCAGCAGTGGATCTTCTAAAGGATGTTGAGTACTTCAAGGACCAAGCCTTAGGTGAGAGCAAGTACGAGCAGTTTTGGAAGCATGCAACAAAACTAGGTGTGGACACACTCAAAGAAAGTTTGGATAATCTGAGCCATACTCAGGGATATGAGGTCTGGCTTCAATCTATCCTTCGGGGTATCATTCAACCCTTACCAGCGCAGCTTAGAGGGAGAATACAGGAAGAATGCATAGTAGACGACCATTAGGATGAAAGTACGGGGTCCAAAGCGAAAACACTGAGAGTCCAGTTAGAAGATTTGTTCAAGACGATAGAAAGGTGTCAGAATAATCTTTGCAAGTGCACTCCTCATGAGGCAGGAATAGGGCCCGAAGCTCCTTCCCTGATATCAGGGTGTCTTTACAGGATATGCTACAAAGTTTAAATGGAAGAAAGAGAACTTCACAGGCAGGTCCATCTCAGCCAGGGTCATCACGCAGAGCACC
>NC_061117.1:119093432-119098944 GCF_002878395.1 Capsicum annuum
TAGGTCTGCCAGTGAGCCAGTACTGAAGGTTTCAGATAGTCAGTATTATGCCCCGGAGCCTACTTTGCAAATGAATGAACCTTATGGGTACACTCAGCCGCCTGCATTTCCATTTGATACAGAGAAACCTGTCGTAACAGAGGAATAGGATATCATAGCCTGGAAATTGAAAAGTTTAGAACAAGCTATGAGGAATTTGCAAGGAATCGGAGATTATAGGAGTGTTTCCTATAAAGATCTTTGCATGTTCCCAGACATCAACCTTCCCCTCGATTTTAAGATGCCTAAGTTCGAGAAGTATGCAGGACACGGTGATCCCGTGGCACACTTGAGACATTATTGCAACTAGTTGAGGGCTGCAGGAGGAAGGGAAAAGCTGCTCATGGCCTTCTTTGGCGAAAGTATTGCTGATCTGGCCTTAGAATGGTTTATCGATCGAGATATCGATAAATGGAACAGCTGGGATGACTTAGCTTCTGAATTTGTTCAACATTTTTAGTATAACATCGACCTGATTTTAGACGAAAAATCCTTGGTCAGCATGAAGAAAAAGAGCACTGAAGGTTTTAGGGAATACGCGATAAGGTGGCGTGAACAGGCCGCTAGGGTAAAGCCTCCAATGAAAGAAAGTAAGTTGGTAGAAGTTTTCATTCAGGATGAGACCTATTTTCAATATTTACTTCCAGCAATGGGAAAATTTTTTATGAAAGTTCTCAAAATGGGGGAGATGATAGAGGATGGAATCAAGACCGGCCAAATAGTGAGTTTTGCCGCATTAAAAGCCACCACACAAGCGATTCAAGGTGGATTGGCTCATTTAGAGGTAAAAAGAAGAAAGGGGATGTGGCGACTGTCATAGCTGGAACCCATTCCTATCCCAAAAGGCCACCTCGCCCCTATCCCCAATCCCAAGCCCAAGTCTACGCCCAAGCTCCATATATTCCTCCCCACCCTTACTACCCTCCACAAAACCCTTTATATTTCATTCCACTATCCCCGTACCCAGTATATAGTGTACAACCATATGCCCAAACCCTTTCTTACCTGCAGTGGCGTGCGCAAGCTCCACAAAATCGCCCATTCGCTCCACCAAATTACCAAAACCCCTCCAGACCCAGTTTTCAGCCGAGGCCCGAGTATAAGAAAGTGAAGACGGTCAAAAATCAATTCACACCTCTTGGGGAGTCATATGCTAGTTTGTTTGATAGGTTGAGAAAGTTGAGGGTTTTAAGCCCAATTCAAGGAAGGCTTTCAAATCCACCGCCGAGGAATCTCGATTATTCTTTAAGGTGTGCGTACTGTTCTGACATGCCAGGCCATGATATTGAGAAATGCTAGCATTTAAAGAGAGCTATCCAAGATTTAATTGACACAAATCAGTTGCTGGTCCAGGCCCCGGAGGGTCCAAACATTAACAAAAATCCACTGCCAACCCATGCTGAAGCCAATATGTTAGAATTGATATATGATGGGAAAGATTCTTCGAGGGGTTATAAGCCTATTATCAAGTACAGACCATTGAGGAGAAATCGATGAATGTAGTAGAGTCTTTAAAAGCAATGTCATTGAATCGGGACGGAATGAGAGAAGATAAAGCCCAAGAAAGCACAAAGAAACCCCTGGTCACAGTACAAGGCGCCAAAAGGTATGTTGATTTAAGTTGGGATAAACCTAAGTTGACAGTGGTGGGAGCTCTCAGTCAGCCCATCTTGACGGTGAAAGGAGCACTGGCAACACCTATTGTCCTCAAACCGGTAACCCAGCCTCCGATAGTTGATACGAAAAGGGTTCCCTGGAATTATGGGTGGACTATGATGACCTATCATGGGAAATAAGTAGTGGAAGATGTAGATGAGGTAGAGGGTTTGACTAGGTCAGGAAGATGCTTCGTGCCTGAAAGCTTAAGAAAGTCGAAGCCAATGGTGAGTGGACTGTCATCTATCAAAAAGCCTATCACCAAAGAAGAAGCTGAAGAATTTTTGAAAAAGATGAAATTGCCAGAGTATTCAATATTAGACCAGTTGAAGAAAACTCCTGCTCAAATTTCCCTTTTATCTTTGTTGTTGCACTCCAAGGAGCATCGTGATATTTTACTGAAGGTATTAAATGAAGCATATGTTCCTAGGGAGATTACAATCAACCAACTTGAGAAAATGGTTGGAAAAATCTTTGAGGTCAATCGGATCAGCTTTTCTGACGATGAATTGCCTGTTGAAGGTACAGGGCATAACCGGGGCCTTTACATTATAGTGAAGTATGAAGATTTCTACGTCACTGATGTTATGATTGATGGAGGTTCAGGTGCAAATATTTTCCCTATTTCTACTTTGCAAAAGTTGAATATTGGTGCTGACAGGAGCAGACCCAACAATGTATGTGTTAGGGCTTTCGATGGTGCAAAATCAAATTCCATTGGCGAAATAGAACTAATGTTGACCATA
Source organism: Capsicum annuum (assembly GCF_002878395.1). Lineage (NCBI taxonomy): Eukaryota > Viridiplantae > Streptophyta > Magnoliopsida > Solanales > Solanaceae > Capsicum > Capsicum annuum. Next base: position 119,095,874 of record NC_061117.1, read on the forward strand.
GGGCCTATTTAGTTCGCCATAGAGTTTCAAGTATTGAATATAGACTCCTCTTACAATCTGTTGTTGGGAAGGCCATGGATCCACAAGGCTAAGGCAGTTGCATCTACACTGCACCAAATGATTAAGTTTGAGCATGACAGGCAAAAAGTGGTTATTCACGGTGAAGGAGATTTGCCCGCCTGCGAAGATTCTCCCTTGTCTCTTATTGAAGCAAATAATGTAGAGGAGACATTCGTCTATCAAATTTTTAATACAGTACCAGTGAATCGTATCCTTGAATGGCAGGTTATACCGGGACCACAATTGTCTTCCGCTTCTATCATGATGGTGAGTGAACTTTGGAAATACGGATTTAAGCCAGGAAAGGGTTTGGGAGCGTCTCTGCATGGTATAGTTCATCCCATATTTCCAAGTGAGAACGTGGGCACGTTTGGTCTGGGATTTGAGCCTACGGCTGCAGATCTGAAGAAAGTCAAAGGAAAGAAAAAGGAAACATGGTCACTCCCTCGCCCAATGCCACTACTCAGTGAATCATTTATTAAGAGCGGTGTCATGAAGCATGTGGAATTTAAAGTTAAATTGGTTGATGACTTCTAGAACCTTTTTATTGAAATTGATATGGTCGAGCAGGAGAAGGTACTAGTATGGTAGACGTGCAATTCATAGGTCCAGCTGTCCAGCTCAATAATTGGGAAGTCACTTCTCTCCCCGTCAGGAGGGTGTTTTGGAAGTTTATTTTATTTTTCTTTCTATTTATCCGAGTTATTTCAGGGTTGTAATTCGGATTTTAGTTTGTTTATGTTATGTTGGCATCTACGTTTAAACTCTTCTATCTTTTTATTTAATAAAATGTAATGTCCCTTTTGATTCGTGTCTAATATATTTTGTTTTTCTTTTTTTTATATACAGTTCTCTTTACGCTGATTCTAATGACATGACATGCATGCGGAATTTTTAGCCTGACCTTAAAATCCAAACTAATCAAGATGTAATGAAGCAGGATGGGGAATATGATCAAGAAGAAGCACTAGAAGAAATAAGCAAAGAGTTGGAATAGTTTGAAGACAAACCAAATCCTAATTTGAATGAGACTGAGCCAATAAATCTAGGGGATCAAGAAGATGTTAGGGAAACTAAAATCAGTGTACATGCTTTGCCACAGCTAAAAGATGGAATAATTCAAGTATTAATTGATTATAAGGATGTTTTTGCATGGTTTTGTGATGATATGCCTGGTTTAAGCACTGAATTAGTGGCTCACAAATTGCCAACTGATCCCATATTCCCTTCTGTCAAACAGAAGTTGAGGAAATTTAAAATGGATGTAAGCATTAAAATTAAAGAGGAAATCATGAAACAACTTGAAGCCAAAGTAATTCGAGTAGCTCGCTATCCCATATGGTTATCCAATGTTGTTCCCGTACCAAAGAAAGATGGCAAAATTTGAGTATGTGTTGATTACCGTGATTTGAATAGAGCAAGTCTGAAAGATGATTTTCCACTGCCCAACATCCACATTTTGCTAGACAACTGTGCTAAACATGAGGTTGCCTCTTTTGTGGATTACTATACTTATTATTATCGAGTGATGCCATTCGGTTTGAAGAATGCTGGAGCAACATACATGAGAGCCATGACCACTATGTTTCATGATATAATGCATAAAGAGATTGAGGTCTACGTGGATGATGTGATTATTAAGTCAAAAAGTAAGGTTGACCACGTTAAAGATTTAAGAAAGTTCTTTGAAAGGCTTCGCAGGTATAATCTCAAACTCAACCCGGCAAAATGTGTATTTGGAGTTCCATCTGGAAAGCTATTGGGGTTTGTAGTCAGCCGTCGGGGAATTGAATTGGATCCCTCGAAAATCAAAGCCATTCAGGATTTGCCCCCGCCCAAGAATAGAACGGAGGTGATGAGTTTGTATGGTAGACTGAACTACATTAGCAAGTTTATTGCTTAACTCATAACTACTTGTGAGCCCATATTCAAGTTGCTGAAAAAGAGTGCTGCGGTAAAAGGGACTGAAGAATGTTAGGAAGCGTTCGATCGAATCAAAAGATATTTGTCAAATCCGCCTGTGCTAGTACCCCTGGAGCCTGGTAGTCCTTTGATCTTATATTTATCAGTCATGGACAATTCTTTTGGTTGTGTCCTAGGTCAACATGATGTCACAGGCAAAAAGGAGTAGGCTATTTATTATCTTATCAAAAAGTTCACCTTATATGAGGCTAGGTATACTCTTCTTGAAAGGACGTGCTATGCCCTAACTTGGGTAGCACAGAAGTTGAAGCACTATCTCTCATTCTATACTACTTATCTCATCTTCTGCATGGATCCTTTGAAGTATATCTTTTAGAAGCCTATGTCGACAGGTCGATTGGCAAAGTGGCAAATATTGCTTACCGAGTTCAACATTGTATATGTGACTCAAACTGCCATGAAATCCCAAGCCTTGGTAGATCATTTTGCTGAGAATCTCATCGATGAAGAGTACGAGCTGTTAAAGACATATTTTCCTGACGAAGAAGTGTCGTGCGTCGATGAAGTCGTTATAGATGCTGATCTAGGTTGGAGGTTATTCTTCGATGGAGCTATCAATATAAAAGGATTCGAAATAGGTGCGGTTCTTATCCCTGAATTGGGACAATATTTCTCGGTAACAGCACAACTTTGATTCTACTGTACTAACAATATGGCAGAGTATGAAGCCTGGATTCTTGGTTTGAGGTTAGCTATTGATATGGGAGTCCAAGAATTATTGGTGTTGGGAGATTCGGATTTGCTCATCCATCAAATTCAAGGCGATTGGAAGACGCAAGATTTGAAGCTCATCCCGTATCGACAATGCTTGCAAGAGCTATGTCAACAGTTTGTGTTAGTAAAATTTAGGCATATTCCAAGGATTCATAATAAAATCAATGATGCTTTAGCCACTCTTTCTTCAATGCTCTAACATCCTGATAAAGCCTACATCGATCCAGTACATATATAGAGTAGTGATCAGCATGCTTACTGTAATGCGGTTGAAGAAGAGCTCGATGGAGAACCTTGGTTCTTGGATATCAAGC
>NC_061117.1:119101944-119102907 GCF_002878395.1 Capsicum annuum
CCCCAGATCTGGGACTTTTGAGGTGTGTAGATACAAGAGAAGCCTCGGCAATCATGGTTAAAATACACTCTGGAGTATGCGGGTCGCATATGAATGGTCATGTCTTGTCAAAGAAGATTCTTTGAGCAGGTTATTACTGGCTTACTATGGAGAGGGATTCTATTCAATTTGTTCGAAAGTATCATCAATGTCAGGTACACAGTGATCTGATACGTTCTCCTCCTGTTAAGTTGTATGCAATGGCCGCTCCATGGCTGTTCGTGGCTTGGGGAATGGATGTGATTGGACCGATTGAGCCGAAGGCATCAAATGGACATAGATTCATTTTGGTAGCCATTGACTACTTCACAAAGTGGGTAGAAGCAGTAACTTTAAAGTCAGTGACAAAGAAGGCGGTTGTAGACTTTGTTCATACCAATATCATTTGTAGATTTGGAATTCCTAAGATGATCATTACTGACAATGCTGTCAATCTCAATAGTCATTTGATGCAAGAAGTATGTCAACAGTTTAAGATCGCACATCGAAATTCTACTCCATATCGCCCAAAGGCCAATGGTACTGTAGAAGCCGCCAATAAGAATATAAAAAATATACTGCAAAAAATGGTACAAGGGTATAGATAGTGGCATGAAAAGTTGCCGTTTGCATTGCTAGGTTATCGCACCACTGTTCGTACTTCAACAGGGGAAACTCTATATTTATTAGTGTATGGGACAGAAGCAGTCATCCCTGTAGAAGTTGAAATTCCCTCTCTTCGAGTCATTGTAAAAGCAGAGATTGATAATAACGAATGGGTAAAAACCCGACTGGAACATTTGAGCTTGATTGAGGAAAAAAGGCTAACGTCTGTGTGTCATGGCCAGTTGTATCAGATGAGGATGGCTCGAGCGTATAACAAAAAGGTCCGTCCTAGGAATTTTGAAGTTGGTCAGTTGGTATTGAGACGTATCCTTCCTCACT
>NC_061117.1:119103007-119104453 GCF_002878395.1 Capsicum annuum
ATAACGAATGGGTAAAAACCCGACTGGAACATTTGAGCTTGATTGAGGAAAAAAGGCTAACGTCTGTGTGTCATGGCCAGTTGTATCAGATGAGGATGGCTCGAGCGTATAACAAAAAGGTCCGTCCTAGGAATTTTGAAGTTGGTCAGTTGGTATTGAGACGTATCCTTCCTCACCAGGTTGAAGTGAAAGGCAAGCTCTCCCCTAACTGGCAAGGTCCCTTCGTTGTGAAGAAAGTGTTGCCCAATGGAGCCTTATATTTGATAGATATTGAAGGCAAAATGGCAGAAATGGCTATCAATTCTGATGCGGTCAAAAGATACTATGTATGATATTTGATCCTTTGTTGAGTTTATTGCATGTTTAGTACTTTCATTTTGAAGATTGATATGATGAAGGTATTTTATTCTTCTATCCAAACATTGTGTCATCCTTTGTTTACCCGTTTGAGCTTCGTTTTAATTTTCTTTCATATCCCTCTTTTGGAATCAAAATAAAGTCAAAGATAAATGTCGAGGAAATAAGAATAAAAGAAAGAGTTTGAAAAAAAATCAAAAAAAATCAAAAATCAAATCAAAACAAAGAACAAGCTGATGGAACTACGTCCGACCTTATTCTTCTCTCTCGGGAGTGAGATACGTATACTGCCCTATTTTGGGCTTGGTCCAACCAAATAAAGATCTAAGATTCACCCAGTCAACAAAGGTGGGGCATGAGTTAATGTGTTGTTTGAGTCGATTCCAAAAGTTGTAAGTCCCACCCCCACTTCAAGTATCGTTTGAGCCCCTTACCATCTTTTCTAACCTTAACCAAAAGCCAAGTTACAACCAAAGAAAGTCCTTCAGATAAATTTTTGATAATGTTAAGGCTAAGCATGCAATGGATATGATGATACATTGTGAGGTACCGCTCGTCTCCCTCAGCATAAGAAATCAGGAAAGAAATACAAAAATGAGAGTCTTATTGGTGAAAACCCCCGTGGGCATCATAAGGCGATGGTGAGTAGAGAGAAATGAAAATGATAAAGTCTTATTGGTGAAAACCCTTGAAGGCACCATAAGGCGATGGTGAGTGGAGAGAAATAAAAATGAGAGAGTCTTATTGGTGAAAACCCTCACGGGCACCGTAAGGCGATGGAGAGTTCAAGAGAAAAGTGAAAAGTGAAAAGAAAGAGATTTGTTGGCGAAAGTCTTTCAAGATGTCGTCAATCGGATATGATGTGTGAGTCCAATGGATTTGAAGAAGCGGCTCAGCGGCAAAGGCACGAACTCAACAACAAATGGGGAGTTTGGATAAGAAGATCAGGCAGCTCAATCCAAAATGCAAGTCATACTCATTGGAGTTGGTTGTCGTATCCAGATAAGTTTTCTTTCTGAATATGGGACATTGCCCTCTTCCATCATTTACATATTCATGTTTTTTGTCTTTTTTATGTCATTTATCAAA